>NW_020799092.1:79118727-79138219 GCF_003259725.1 Athene cunicularia
GGGGGGGGGGGGGGGAAGAAAAAATTAAAAATTTCTTACTGCATAATCTTTAAGCACTTTGCATGTGTATATTCTCTGGACAAGAGATTTTGGAAATAAAAACCATCCTGTTTCCAACCTCTTCAGGACACAGCCACAAATGTTCAGTGCTATTTCCCTCCTCATCCTAATAACTTACCCTGAATGCTCCAGGTAAGAAGATGTAACTAACTACAAGGAGATATCCCTTAAGCAGTCTTGACCCCCATAAAAACCATCCCCACCGTGGTCATCCTTCTTACTGAATAATATATTACCCATATGGTCTTACTAATGATTATACGAGCTGGCCAACCTCATCTGTTTTATATGCCTATCACTCACATGGCTATTGATTAAGTGCCGCCTTCTTTTGCCTTCAAAGCTGAAGGCACATCTCTACATGGTCTGAAACAAGGTAGGATCAAACTCTAGCATAATACCTTCTAAAATACCCTATCCATGAAATGCAGTTCTGTGTGCTGGGGGAATAGGAGGCTTCCCATCAACTTTCATGACAGATAAGTGAAGCTAACACTGGATTCTGACCTCTCTTTTGTTTCAGGAGAAAAATGCTCACGGCATCTGAAACTCATGCTCGTAAGAGGTGCTGATCTTAGAGGCCTGCGAAAGAAGAAATGGAATAGATACTCTCTTATTTCAGCATTAGTATCAACCAGATATTTTCAAGGAAAATGCTTCTTTTCCAGAGCAACTTCATCTAACTTTGACATGAGAACTTTCTCTATTGAATCTGATGGTGTGTTGGAGCAAATAGTGCCATAGGTCTCTTGCAACCTGAATCGTTCCATGAGTCAGTGAAAAAAAAAAAAAAAAATGGGAGGGGATGGCTGGGTCACCTTTTAGGATGAAGATCAGAGCATGCCATAGAGAGAATGGAACCGTGTCCGTCCCTGGGGTGGGGAGTGTGAACGAAAAGAGGTCAGTGCTCTGTGGTTAATGTCACTGGGAATACGTTAGATGTACACACTGAGCACATCTCTCTGTCCTGGCGTTTGCAGCCCAGCTAATGCGATTTTGGCCATTGCTAGTGACAGACCACAGACTTTGTCCTGACCTGATAACGTGAGGTCGTGGGATGTCTCTGTGCTTGCCGTGCCCTGCGCTGGGTGTCCCTGGGATCACAAGTGTGATCCCCAAGGACCTGCCTGAGCTCGGCGCTGGGGACACCCCCATGGCCAAGGGCTGCCGCCCCGGGCAGGCCCTGCCCAGCAAACACCAGCCCTTGGTGTGCCCGGGCTGGCGCTGGGCAGCTCTGCCACTGGGGCTGGGCAACAGGTGGTGGGGAGAGGGGGGGTGAAGGTACCCCCAGGTGGTCCCAAGAGTGAGGAGGAACAGACCCCACCATGGAGATCACACCTGTGCCAGGGAGGAGATCAGGATGGGGATGACTTGGAATCTGCCCATCCCCACCCCTTCCATCCTGCTGGAGGGACACTGAGCTGTCACCCTGGGATGAAGAGGAGCACTGGCAGGATAAGCAGCACACCAGAGGTAGGGGATGGACACTGGGAAGGTGGGAATGTCTTTGTATAGCAGTTCTAACTGCATGAGACTTTATTGTACTGATTGGATAATTCGGCCTATTAGACTGTTAAAACACACTGGTCTAAGAATAAATTTTTAGTTCATGTATATGGTCTCACATTTATCCCCATAACAGGATTTTGGCAGTATTGCTAAGCCCTTTTAATCACTATGAGGAGGAAATATGCCTTGCTGGTATGCAGTGCATCTCATCTTAGGAGAGAGACATCTAAACCAGGGCAGGTAAATATCATTCTAGAAGTACCCGTCTCTCTCCCCTGATTATAAAGAGCATCAAGACAGCTGGCTCAGAGAGTGATGTTTGCACTCAGATGGGAGAGGTTAGGTGAGATAAATCCCCAGAATTTTCACTTTGACTTCAGGATAGATGTGAAGAACACTTTGGGGAACCTTTCATAATGGAAGGGTCATTAAATCCAGAAAGTTGGAGTACAGATAGTCCCTATAATTCATTGTTCTCTTGACTTTAAGTATCATAGAAAATTTCAAACTCCATCTTAGGAGCCTCTGCTGGTGGCCTCAAAATGGCCACCCATTTCTAGCAAAAAGATGGAGAGAGATTGGGAGATTAAATTTCTTGGAGTGAAGAAGTAAATCCACATCCACCTGCCATATCCCTGATGGAATACTTTAATAACTCTATTTGCTGCCTTCTTTGGGAATACCTTAACTGTGAGTCTTTTAAGTGAGAAGGTCTAAAATTTTATTTTTTTTAAATTTTAATTTTCCTGGGAATTTTCTGTGAAATGACTGTATCATTTGTCAAAAAAAGCCAGCCCTCGTCACCAGACACACCAGGCCATCATGTTTAGTTGATGGCAAACATAGTCTCTGATACAAGACTGTGCAGAGAAAGTGCTGGTAAGGATGTTTTTACTAAGTGAGAAGCCACACTGGGTTTTTTTTAAAGGCTGCCTATGGCTTGGAACCAGAAGGTGAGGTATTATTTCTGGCTCTATTACTGCTCTTGTGCAGTATGGGGCAAACATCTGCTCTTGGATCCACATCAGTGCCCTTCCACTAGTCAATGGAGACAGACAGAGAGGCCATTTGCCCATCCTAAGAGAGGTGACCAACAGAAAATGGTGACTTGCCCTGGAGAGAGGGTGTCTGCTTATCTACATGTCCTGCAGCGGGGATTTTGATGACTTTCTTAAGCTACATACCTTATTTTTAGCTAGTTAGATGAATGCTCCACTGCATCTCAGCCCCAGACCTCTAGAGCATCCTTGCAGGAGTGTTGTACCACAGACGACTGGTGTGGGAACAATTGATAAAAGACTGTGCTGGTTTGTAATGACACCACAGAGCCAACGTAGCAGATAGCTTATGTTGAAACAGCCAGACAAAGACTCTGAAAACTACCAGGAAAGGTGTCTTTAGAGAGTAAAACTAGGTATCTAAAATAACAGATAATAAAGAGAATGGGCACATATCTTATTCTGAGTATTACAGAGAAGATTAAGCATCTTCCCAAATGAGTGCAGCAATGGTAAAGCAAGAAACTAAATGCTGAGTTTGGCTAATCCCTAACTAAATTGTGGGACATGCTGCCCCAGTATGTCAAGAAGTCCATGAATTCAGGTCCCGAAGGAGGACTAGGCTGTGGAGGAGAAGGGTGAGAGGTTTTTTAAGTTAGACAAGTGTAAGGAGCAGACTACTCCAACTGGGCATGAGTGAAAAACTTTTTGGTTGAGAAATTCTTCTGCCTTACGACGTCTTGTGTTGCCTTTGAAAGCACCTGGAGGGTGTAGCAATCAGAAGTAGGTATCGTTTCAGTATTAGCCACTCAGAGAAGCCCTTAGCCTAGCAGATTTTACATTCCCCAAAATATTCCTGATAACTGTTATTTTAAAGGCTGTGCAAGAAAAGGAAGCACATTCACAAATTGATTCTGTAGAAAGAAATCCTGCAGAATTAGCAGAAGGGAAAAGGGAGTTACCATGACAACCACCTTCACCACCACCACCACCACTGCAGCGTGTGAAAACGCAAAGAAAAAGAGTAGTTTGGGGTACATGACCCTGTGTGTGTCTGGGGGAGAGGGTGTCTACTTAAGAAAAGGACCAGGAGAGCTACTAGAGAACAAAGTCTGCCACAACCATCCCTGAGCAGCTCTTGGGAGGCGAGGTGAGGTGGAAAAGGTGGAGTTGGGTCTGGTGAGGCAGGAGGTTATGCAGCCATGGGGGTCAGGAGGGCAGTGAGGAGCTGTGCTTGTGTTGGTCTGGCCCTGAGGACATGGAGATCTTCCCAGGCGATGCTCCTAACTCTGCACAACGCCGTGCGGTCCGGATGCTCATCCTCCATGTTCTTCATCCCAGGGAACAGCCCGCAGCATTCCTCCTGCATCCAGCACTGCATCTCAACTAGATGCATTCAGCAATAAAAGTGCCTCAGGTACCACCGTGGACAATTGGCCACTCACTGGTCACCCCGAGAGGGTCTGATGTTGAACTCTTGCCTTCTATCTGGCAAGCTACAAGCAACCGCATAACCTCAGTCTCTTGATGAGCATTATCCAAAGGGATTTCTATCAAAATAATTCCCAGGGGTTAATAAATACACGGCAATACCTGCAGAGTTGAAGTAAATCATTTTCTGTGTATTGTTCGAACGTCATTGTTTTACTGCCATATAAACACATATATTAAAGGGGGGAGAATTGGCAGCTGTAAGTAATACATAAAGGTTTGGATAAAAATGAATTATGCAAATATGATCTCTCTTTTTCTTGTGAGTGCAATAATAAAAATGTAAAATAAATCTTAATAACATGTCTCTGATTTAAAATGCTAAGGGGTAAAAGGGGAAGGGGGGAGGGTCAGCGCTGTTGTTTATTATTGAATTCAGTGCTGAATCCAACATGCCTAATGTTCTTGGAGAAATTGAAACATCTAATGTCAAATAAGATCTCCATGGTCTAATTCTTCACTCGGAGCCCTGGGGATAATGTATCCAATGTGACAATGCAATAAGCTTTCACATCTTCATCCATTTGTTTTCAGGGAGCCCTCACACCTCTGCTTAAAAAGTAAAAAATATCTTTAAAAAGTCATTATTTCTTACATTGTAATAAATTTCACTGAAGCAATAGACGTAATTTTAAAAAGGGGGAGGAATGAGAAAGAGGAGAGAGACGGCGTGATGGATTGTCTACAGCTTTAATATACAGGATAGAGTATCATCTATCTATCTGTCTGTCTATCTACATATCTGTCTGTCCGTTTCTCACCTATCCATCTTTATAATTGTAGTGACTTCTATTCTGTCTTGAACAGATGTTGTAGAATGGTATCTTTGCTGGTGAAATTTCGTTTTATTGCTCACCACCCTCCTTCAGCTCTGAGGGTTTGCAGGGAGGCCTGAGACTAAATTAAAAGATAGATGAGGCAGGCCAGCATCTTCTGCTGTGGACAGTACAGTCCCACCATGGAGTCATCAAGAGATGATTGTTTCCTCCCTCTCAAGACTTTTTTCAACTAGCTAGGGGCAGGGTGGGTACATCCCTTGGAAGGAAAAATTACATAGCAGGAAGGGGGCAACAACTTGCCCTGGGGTAAGAGGAAGGCACCAGGGGAACTGGGCTGATCTGAGTTGAATATCCGCCAACACTGTCTGGCGTTAAAGGGTGTGCGGCAGGGTCTGAATGAGGCAAGGCTTTGGTGAAGGGGAATAGGAAGCAGGACGCTGGTGTAGAGACATCTAAGAACAGTAGTCTGGGATTTGTCAGACGTCTTTGATGTCAGACATCATTTCCTAGCCGGACATAGGGTGCAGAACATGCAGGCAGAAATGGTTTTGAGAAACCTGCAAAAAGTCTTTTATTCTTTGAGGAGGTATTGTATCACGTTTGATGACAGCAACATCAATGGCCACCAAGGGCAGTCTGCAACCCCACATGGGCATCTGTGTTAATTGGTCAATTGGTTAATTGTCATTGGTAAATGAAGCAGAGACCTGAATAGGACCTCAGTCTCCCTTGGGGGTGGTAGTTGGGGTGTTCCATGGAGCTGAGATCAACCCCATTCATGTATTTTCCTTCCATAAACTTTTACTACTTTTGTCGCTGCAATTTGCATTATTATCTGCCAGGTAGGAGTCAGACTGTAGGGTTCTGCTGGTGGCTTTGTCTGCATCTCCTGCTAATGGAGAGAATGGGAAATCGCAGGAGGATTTCTCCTCTGTCATTGCACTTTAAGGCTAAGAATATGCTCCGCTATCAGAACTGCCCCACATTAGCAATCCACATCAAGGTAAACAACAATTGTTAGTTAGCTTTGGCCAACATGCAGTTCAGTCTGCTCTTTGGCACATTAACAAACTGTTAATTGTTCTTGCCAGATGTATTTTTCCTGCCAAATGCAGGAGTAATCCTGATACTGCCTTCCATCCTAGGCTTTGGGGCTTAGGTCAGGCTCTAACTGGGTTGTAAAACAATGAACCAGCACCAGGCCTTCAGTGGGAAACCCAAAGCTATGCAAAGCTCCAGGGTGCAGGGATGTTGTAGAGCTTTTTGAGACAGAGATGAGGTTTACTGAGAGGTTTATTTAAAAATGAAGAAGTTGAGAATGAACCCACGGCCTCTGGTCTGGATCAGATCTGAACAAAGATTTCAAATAGAAGCTTTGGATATTTGGAAAGAAAATGAAATTTTTATAAACTTAGGTGGTATAAGACCTTATTTGCAACAGGAGTGGGGGGGAAATTCCAGACTTCCTGATGGGTCCTGAAGCTCAGTGCAGAGCAAAACTGTGGTCATGAACCGGGATAACATTATAGGTTAAAGTTCAAAGCAGCCCATGATTTACGGGTAACCCAAGATTGCTTTCTCAAGGTTTGGACAGGGTTTCAGACAGGTCCAGAACATCACATGCTACATGTAACACAACAAATTTGTGTTTTTTCATGTTTAGAGATGGGTCCTGTATTTTGCAGAAGGGAACTATTAAACTATTACTGTGGAACTTTCCCAAAGACAGCTGGATATCTCCTCTATGGTGAGAGGTGGGTGGTGAGTGACCCTTTGGAAGACCACATGGGCTGAAGGTGATGCTGGCAAGAAGAGACAGTGTTTCTTCCTTTTCTGGGGATAAATTCAGTGCACGTTTACCATGCTGGACTGTTCTGTTCTCTACGAGCAACCAATGTGTGTTCCTTAGATACTGCCACATCACCTGGCCTCTGAATACCCATGGAAACCATGGTAAGAAAAAGTAGCCAAAGATGTCGAAGTCAAGGGAGATGATGTGTCCTCATCCATTCTCCCAGAGGGAAGAGGGTTTGGGTCTGTTGGCATCCTGGGTGATCCTTGAGGGAGATGTTTTCTTTTTCCAAGAGAAGAAAAGCAAGTTATTTCCTAAAACAGCATTTGCCATGAGATTTTGGGGTTTTGTGTTTCTTTGTGCTTGGTTTTGTTGTTTTGTTTCGGTGTTGTTGTGGTTTTTTTTGTTTGGTTTATTTTTTTTTTTTTCCCGGGAGAAGGGGAAATCCCAGATTGAACTTTCTTATAAAACATTGTTTATTTTGGGGCAACCCAGCATATACTAGTGTTTTACAGAAACAAGCGCAGACATATCACTGAGGTGTCTCTCAGCAGAGTTCTCCTTTAGATCAAGCGCTGACAGCCTGTTTTTCTGAAGTGGGAAGGGTAGCAATAGACCTTTGGCCGCCCACTCTCACAACACCTTGTCAGGTCCCCAGCATGATATGCACAAGCTGAGCCCATCCATAACATAAGAATAACTCCCCTTAAGATTGTTTATCAAGAAAGACCAAGCAACTTACAATTTTCTCTTTATGCCTGTACTTTTTACCGCTTCATGTGAGCTGTGTGTTTTGCAGTTGATTGCAAACCTGGAGGAACAGGGGAGGAAGACAGCAGGGAAACAGCCATGCAGACTGAAAGCAAAACAAAGCTTTTCTAGACCAGAATCACAGCCTACACGCTGATTGTCAAAGTGGGGCCAGCAGTTGGCATGGGCACAGCTAGGCAGCTGCCCTGTGCGACCCCATCTATGAGGATAACAATAATTGATGGTGTTCAGCTGAACGGTGGAAGAGCTCCCCAGTGCAGTGTCATCCCCAAGGGCAGTGAAAGATTCTCAGGGCTGGAAGTATTCCCACTGTCTCAGTGGGGCCAAGCATGCATGTCAGTGGTGGCAGAGGGAGCTGAGTTGTTGTTGAGGAGCGGGACCTCATGTGCAAGCTGAAGGGTTGTGGATGCTTAATATTTAGGGCTGGGGACCCTTCTGCTAGCAGTGTCTTAAGTGTCCCTGGAGGGAGACTTCTGGAAAGACCCATGAAGCCGCAAGACCTTGCATGACTGAAGGAAACCTGATCCTGTTAAAGCAGGTCTTTAACTGTTGTCTGTTTTCCTTTCCTCCTTGCCTTCATCTTCTCTATTTTGCCTTTTGTTTAAATCCTGAAGTGTGAAACCAGGTTATTTGTGAGCAGACTGATAAAGTAGATCTTTATGGTGCTACCATATTCCAATTGCAATAAAAATCCCAATGCAGTGGGACCTGGATTTTGGGGGCGTTCTTCTATAGACCAGGAATCTCTGTGTTGTCCCTGCAGACAGTCCACTAAGTCGTGAAACGTCTTCTTTGTCCCAGGGAACCTCGGCTGGTCCAGGGAAGAAGGAGGAATTTCCCCTCACTGGCACTGCACAGGGAGAAAGAGAATGAGAGAAAGAACCAAGATACAAACTCACTGAAAGAGGAAATAATTTTCTGGCTAAGAAATCATTTCAACTTTGTGAGGCACATTCATATATATATATATATGTATGGACTTCCATCATTTGCACATAATTTAGCAAAACGAATTGAAATCCTGTGGAAAGATTCAAACATGTAAAAGAGCCATAATTTTCCCCTGAATTGTGACTGAATAGTGATTATTTGTTTAGGAAGAATTTTATTTTTTTTTCTTTTCCCCTTCTATTTTAACATCTCATTAATGTTAATGCAACCCCAGCTCGATAAAAATGGGAAGATAGGGCAATAATAGTTTAGTAAATTTATTTTGCGAGAGTAATAGCTTTGATCTGCGTAAATAATACTTATTCTGAGAAGACAGCTGTGCAAAATGAGCACCTCCAGGTCCCATCAACCTAAAATGAAAGGACCTGGGCAGGGAAGATCAATGGGAGATGAAGAAGGTATTTGACTTTGTTTCTTGCTTCCATGGGGAAGGCTGAAAGGCGAGTGCCAACCTGGTGAAACCATCAGAGGGGAAATGAAGATGGAGAGACTATGGTTGGAGATACAGGGGAAGAGTAGCTGTAGGGCTCCAGGAGAAGAGCCCTGCTCTTTCCCTCTGTGTTTAAACTTTAATATTGCACTGTTTGTGGCTGTTTGGTCCATTTTGTCTTAGGGCCAGCTGAGACATGGCTGCTTCCATGGTCCCAGGACAAGTCAGAGGTACCTCACAGAAGACTGGATTGCTGAGAGTCTTGGTCTTCACTGAAGAAGAATCAATGCAAAGAGCATTGTGGCTATTGTTTGCTTCACTTTCTTTTGTTTCCTTTCCATGGTAATTCTGTGTGAGGTGGAGAAGACCATGATGTGGAGTCAGACGAGACCTGGACACAACTAAACCTGAGCAGTCAGACTTGTTCCCCAATCTGCTAAATGAGTATTGGATGGTCCCCTATAGGAACCTTCACCTTTACTTTTTATGGGCTGGCAATCTCCAACTAGATGACTCCCAATTGACATCAGGCCTGCAGGTCTCCAGTGAGTATCTGCTTATCTTCCAGCTCTGAGTGTGTTTTAAGTTTTAGATTCACCTTTCTGTGGGTTCAGGTGACTTAGAATTTCTGTATACAGGAAGGTCAAGAGAGCATGGCACATACAATTCAAGCAAGTTCAGGATTTTCTGCCTATAGCTTCAAGTTAAATCTCTTCTGCCACAAGCACAGAAAATCCTCCAAATCCATTGTGACAAAACTTCTAGAGACAAAAGATGGTGGATGGATTCTTTTCCCTCCCCTTCTCCGTGCAAAAATATGAGCTTATTCTAGCTATCCAGACTCTTATCTACTCTTGGTGGAGAAAGAACTCGTGAGGGTGATTCAACCATCACCAGCAAGACCTGCTTTCCCCCCCAGTCATGAGCCTGCCTTGATTTACATCCATGAAGGACATTTAAGCTGGTGGCATGGTAATGAACCCACTTAACTTCATATGTCTCCGGTGTAGGTGCCTCTCTCTGAATTATCCTCTTGCTTGTCTCCTTTTACAGTCAATGGAAAGGGATGAATATCCAGAGGTCCAATTTGTCTTCCCAATCTAAGAATCACAGAATAATTAAAGTAAAAGACCTTGGAGGTCTCTAGTCCACCCCTGTCCACCCTCCCAAATGCAGTGCCAATTAGAGCTGGTTCTCTAAGGTCTCACCCAATCAAGTTTAGAATACAACCATGGATATAGAGCCTGAAAAGTCTTTGGGCACCTGTCCTGATTTTAGCTGCCAGCTTTGAGACAGATGGAACTGTACTTAATGTTGACTTTCTCTTTGAAGAAATTGTAACATCAGCCTTTGATCTGATTGAGATGTTTGTGCTATGGAGGTGGGATTCTGTTCAGATTCAGATGCCAAGAGTGTCCACAGTTCAGATGTCCCCATGTGAGCTGAGTGACTGAGGTCTCCTCATAGCCAGCAGAGATTTAGCCAGCACAGCCATTCAGTTCACTGATTAAAATAGGCATCTATTCTAGAACAAGGTGGATACTTCACCAGCCTCCTCGGGCCATCTGATGTGCCCAAAGATCTCCAACACACTAGGGTGGAGCTGCCAGATATGAAGCAGGATTTTGAGACCTTATCCTTCTGCAACTGGAGGCCAGGTGGGATGTGCCTCAGCATCTAAAATGACAAAAACCTCCTACATTTACACAGCTGAATCCCAGCCCTGCTTTCTAAGCATCCTGGGATTGATAGAGTTGTCTGCACATAAGCATCCAGTGCCAATGTGAGGTGGCCAGGGGCATGAGAGACATCCATGCAGGTAGCGAACAAGACATACAAGATGTCCATGCTCTTCTGAGTGTCAGACAGGATAACCCAGTGGCCCCGGGACACAATACCTGTGAGACAGCAACTGAATAGATTGTCAAAACACGAGCAAATTATTTTTTCGCTTCCGTGTAAGGGAAACTGTAATGGCCTAGAGGCGCATACAATAGAAGCTCTGTTCCATAAATTCTGTTGCATCCTTGAGACACTGGCAGATGGAGGTCCCCATCCTGTTTTTCCTTTTCTTTCCATTCTTAGTGTTATCTATCAGGCCTACACCATCATCTTCCTGTGTCAGTACCACATCCAGCTCTTCCTTTCTACTTCTGGGGGAAGCCAGTTACCATTCTCTTTAATAAAGGGGAAAAAAAAAAGGAATGAAAGGTAACAATTATCTTTTTCAATCAACATTCATATGAAAGGTCTCTAATAATAATAGCACTTAGCACTCTTGAGCTCCAAAGTGCTTTTCAGACATTAACTAATGAATCAAAGATTCAGGGAGGAAAGGCTTGGAGCTCATCTATCTTGAGCGTTTCAACTGTCATGGGATTCAGACTAGGACTCCTGGAACTAGTCTGCATGTGAGAAACCAGAGGTCTCTATTGTTGAAGAGAGAGGAGACATTAAGAGCCCTGGGATCTCTGAACACTGGGTTCTGAATGCAGTTTGTGTTTCAGAAGCTGTCCGTTTTATTCTGTGGGAAAAGGAAGACCAACTCCACAAGGCGCAGCATTCATGTGAAAGCCGTCAAATGTCCCATCTAGTGCATGTCTCTACTGATACGGCTGTTTCTCTGGGTCTCCTACTGCTGCCTGTAACTGTGACTGTATCTGGAGGACATTATAGAATTCATTTGCACTCCTGACCTGAGTCTCAGCCTTGTTGAGAGTGTCACTGTTGATGAAGTCATGAAGAGAAAGAAGAGGGATCACTGATTCACCCACCATGGACTGACATGTATTTGGGAATAACGTGGTGTCCAACCAGTAAAAAAGATCCTACAGTTTTAGGACAGAGGCACTGTGCAAGGGGAAGGTGGGTAGGTGCGGGAGAGCTGAGCACGCACACGACCAATGTGATCAAGCAATGCCCGTTTATTACAACTAATTCAGCCCTTTTATAATATTCTCCCGCACACGTGAGTAACATGCAGTACAAGTCCTCAAGATTGGACAGTTAACTTAGCCTGCGCTTTAAACCTCCTTATGACTGGATAAAAGGTGCCACATCAGCCGTGCCAGGCTTCCTGCCTTGTGGAACTTCCTCTTCCATCCCAACCCCTTCCAGGGGTTGTTTGTCTCGTCAAGTTTCTCCCCCCTCATTCAGGGTCACATCCTTATCGCATTCGTGCTCGGCTGAGGCTCTTATCAGCCTTGTTCTCACGCAGGATTGCTCACATGTCCATTCTCTCCCAGAAAGCCCTCTAGAATCCCGACAGGTAGGACTTGAATAGGAGGATTTACAATCTACATAGACAACGGCTAATACAGAGAGACTTAACCCAGCGAGGGACTTCCTCAGTCATTGAAAATTAGGGCTGCAAAGAGGTTGAGATACCAAGTCAGGGGTATTTCCACCTAATTAGTTCCTGACAGATGCATGTCTTCAGTCTTTCAAGGGTGGCAGCTCTACTCACTGCCATCACCTCCTAGCCAATCTCTGTAAACACACCAATGCCCCAGAAGACAGTTTCTTATTCTGAGCTATCCTTGCTGTTCTTTAAAACAACTGTTTCTTGCCTTGTCCACTACTGGCCCAGGGAAGGGATTTTTTTTTTTTTCCATTCAAATCCGAAACAGCAATCTCTGGAGCAGCAGACTTTTACCAAATCTCACCCTCAGCCCATCTCCCTTCTTGTCTCATTTTTAGGAGCACCTCTCCTCAGTGACATGTTTCCCAAACCTCTGCTAATGTTAAGTCTGTGACAGCAACAGGAAGAAATCCAATTCTTCTGCCTTTAGATTCTCAACCTTGTAGAGCCTTCAGTTTTGTCCTTCCGTTTTAACGTCATGGAAAGAGGAGCCTGAGACACCATAAACCCTCTTTCTATTTCCATACGTGGGTAGCTATGCTATTTATTGTTCAAGAGAGAGGAAAAAAGGAAACAGGGAAGAATAAGAAGAAAGGAAGCAGGGAAAAGAAAAGGAAAGGAAACACCTCAATTTAAAATTACTTCTTTAAGAAAGTATTTCCCCATGGATGGATATTTTACAAGGACTAGACCCAAAGTCTAGCCACAAAGTCTGTCCAAGAGGAGGATGCAGGCAGAAAACCCTGTTTTCAACACTCCCTTGGTTTTGCATTTCATAGTCAACAGAAAACAATAAAACCAGAGGAGGGTTAACAAGGCGGCTTTGATTTTTGTGAGGAAATATTGAAGGTGTGAGGCAAAATCCAAAGCAAAGTCTAACTCTTGACTCTGTCACAGAGAAGGGGAATTTGGTACATGGGGAAGATGGGAAGGGGAAAAGAGAAGACTAAGCCCTTTCAAAAGTGAAGGAAAGAAGGGAAGGAAACCTGCTTTTGCAGCTGATGAGGATAAAGCTGAGAAATGATAAACCCTTTAAAACAGCCTTTAGTTCACAGCATAATAGGATTTCATGTTTTGGCAGCAAGATGCGATTATTCCCTCCTAAATAAAACATTCTTCCTGTGAATGATGACCGTGTAGAATTACCATGGCTAAGGAGTTTAGTGAGGAAGATGCTTTGCTCATCTCCCATTTCTTTCACCCCAGGATCTCAAAGCACTTTGTACTTGGTAATTCAAATATTTCTGATCAGTCCGTACTGCTGTTCCCACCTTGTTGATAGTGGGGGGAATAGAAAATATAATTTACCGATATGTAGAAATTTGTGTAACAGTTCAGAGAGGCTGAACTCTTAACTACTGTCCAGTCCTTCCATCATGAAATCCCGATCTTGCTATGATTGAAGACCAGGTCACCACTCCTGATAACAGATTATTATGAAGGTCCCAGATGTGTTCAGATTCCAGAACTCGTGTTTCTACCTCCAAAATTATTTAAAGGGTCTATAGTTAATGAGAAGCTAACTGTATTATAAGAATTTGGTTTCTGAATATTAAGTATATTTTACTGAACTTATTTCTAGTCTCTGTGCTCCTACAGGTCCTGTGAACATAGCAGGGCAAAGAGATTTCCCACCATAACCCAGTTTAGACAGGTCAGTTTTCTATGTCAATTGTTCAGTTTCTTTCTAGACTCCAGAATTTGGAGCTTGCAATGCCTGGAAGTTTTTCAACACGGTGCATCAGTGTTGGATGCACTGTGGAAGAAATGACGTTGACATTGCCATCACCTTTTCCCTTTTCATATTCTCTTGTTGGCCTGTCTCTGACAAATCATCTTGGGATTCTGCTGGATTGTGTCCAGATATTGGCATTCATAGATGTGTGGAAAATAGGAAATGCACAACTTGCTGAACTCAATAGTAAACATTATCTCAAACAGCAACAATCCTTGGAAACTGGCCAAGATATGGTACAGTCACAGCTATGCTCCAGCACAGACAGAGTAGAGATTGTTAAGTACCACAATAATCAGAACAAGTCTTGGCCAAAATCTTCATGGAAACCGTGCAAACCTTGGTATGATGGTGAAGAGCCCTGATGACATAGCCCCTTGTAAAATGCTAAAAGGGCTAAGGAAGAGAAAACTACCACTTAAACACCTACCAGGCTGGGCTTGGACACATCAGGCATATTAGACTCTTGACCTTACGGTTGAACTAGGGTCCAGAGATGATTATTAAGCTTGCTCAGCCAGAAGAAGGAGTCTATTTTACAGGCTGGCAAACTGATAAAAGGACTGTCCTGTTTGCTTTAGATTCTGCCTCAGTCCTGGTGAACAGGTAAAGAATTTTCCCAGCTGGGAGTTGGTCTGTGTCAGTGCTCTGCTCTGTCAGTCTCTGAAGTCAAGTCTCTAAAGTGTAACACTATTCCTCCTTGCCTGTGAAATATCCACCAGCCTTAAAGTTACATGTCAGTGTCCTCCCTCAAAACCCTCCTTTTCAGCCACTGACCACTCGTCTCAGCGAGGGTGTTGGCCGTTCAGGTCAGAAAGTGATGCGTCATGGAAGGGAAGAGCTACAACATTTCAGAAAGCTTCCAGTCCCGTTCCCGAACCCAAACAGCCTGCTCTGTAGCTGCAGCAGCAACTTAATCAAAAGCAAGATGCTGTATAGTATCTTAAAGCAGAAAAATGTGAATACAGAGAGAGAAACACACACATGCAGAGTATAAAGCGCTGAGATAAAATGAGGGTAGTATAAAACCTTAAGAGACACAGGAAGAAACTTGAACCGCGGTGCTCATTGTCTAAATGAGAAAAACCTATAGGAAAGCTAGAAATAAAAGAATAGCTCAGTAATTGAAATTTCAGGAGAACACAAAGAAGCAGACTGTAATTTACCATAGGTAAACATCCTCTCTCCTCTTACAAATCACCCCTGTGACACACATCTTGTAATCTTTATGGGTAGAAGCCTAGCAGCCAGAATATATGGCTGTGTGAGAGCAAGAAATCTCTTTTTTTTTTTTTTTTTCCTCCCAATCCTAAACACTGTTTATAGGATGGATGGGGAAGAGGGTAGAGCTGGATTTCAGCTCCCCGAAGCTGAAGCGCTGAGCTGCAGAGGTAAGTGACTGTTCTGAGTGCCAAGAGTGACAGTGGGATGCTCAGGAGGGGAGGCTCTTCTCTTCGTTTGTACCTGTAGTACAGGGCATGAGCTATGTCAGTCTTGCTGCTGATTTGCACGGTTGTTTGAAGTGTACCAGGTAAGGGCTGGAGGAGAAAGAAAAAGCTGAGTCCCTTTTATAGTGAGTCTGAACTAGTGGTCTCAGCAAAGAAACAAACTTCAGGGGAAGATGCTCCAGGCAAAATGGACTCTCAAGCTTGCAGCTGAAAGTCAACTCCTCCCTGCTCCCGACCTTAGCACAGTGAACACAAGGAGTCCTCCTGTTTTCTGAGACCATCTCAACACAGGCAATGATGGAGTCATGCATTTTTTTATTTTTTTTTTTGCCAGGGACTTGAAGATTGCAAGTCACTCATATTTTTCTGTGGGAAATAGGCTGCAGCCATCGGAACTGGAAAAACCCAAGAAGTTGAGTCACTTCACGGCACGATTTGAGTTTGAGAGTGTTTTGGTTCTGTCTGTTTTTGAAGAAATTTTCTTCGTATCCTTTTTAGAACTTTATAAAAAGGAATTTTTAGAAGAGCTAAAATGATTAGGTGAACCGATTTGAGTGTTACCCACGCTTTCTTTCTGTGCCATAAGAGCTTGCAGTATAGAAGGTACAGCTGAGCAGCTGGATGTTTGTGAGAGCTGGGCCTGGGATGGGAGCCCACATTGCTGTGCAGATGCCAGGTGTGCAAGGCCATGTACACTAGTAAACGTTTCTAGAAAGAGGAACTTAAAAGAATCAGGAGTGTTGTGTGTCTGGTTGGGAAAAACCTTTCTTTGCAGTTCCGGCTGGGATGAAAGTTACTTAATGAACTAGATGCTGACCAGGAGCAAAATAGAGAATTTGAAACAGATGAAGCTGGAAAAGAAATCTCACCATTTCCTTTTCACAGGTGGAGAATGAAGAGGTGAAACAATCTCTGTGTCCCAAACTAGCTTCTTCCCATTCCTTGTCCTCACTCTTCAGGGAGCTGCTTCCTTTGTGCAATAGCCATCAGTTCTGAAAGCGGGGGTGATCCTCCAGGCTTTCTAGAGAGTGAGCTACAGGCTTGAGACAGGCAGTCGTGGCTCTGGGAAGATACCACCACTAGCTCTTGCTTGTTGGAGCATCTCCACCATCCTTCTCTCCCTTCCTTCAACAGGGATTTGAAACACATCTTTGACTTGGAGAAGGTTCCTTCAGTTTTCAAGGGTCAGGAGGGCAGCAAGTCCTACTCATTTCTCTCTCTTCTTTTTTTTTTTTTTTTTTTCTTTTTGGCTTGGTCCCAGGACTCACACCAATTCCCAATGAGTTCCCAGTCTCATGTATCATCATGTTTCCCCACTGGATTGTCAAAACATGCATAACACCAGGCTCAGAAATGTCCCTAATACTGTTGCTGCTGCTGTGGATCAACCACTCTGAACATGTCTCCCTTTCCCTCCCAGGACACTGGACACAGGCAGGGTGCCTTCGTACACCTTACTCATGTTTCCTTACAGAAAAAAAAAAAAAAGTCTTTGCCTCTCCCTTTTCTGTCCAGCAAGGTCGTGCAGACACTCTGCAGATTTCCCACATCACCAGCTCTTTATCCTCTGTACTGATAGGACAGATGATTTGATCAGGAAAGCTATTTTCCTGCAATGTAGATTATAATGGAAATCTGGAGAACAGCCCTGATTCCGAGTCTCCGCAGATTTATCCTCTTAAAAGCACAAGCCAATTAACCTCAGCCTGCAGGGAAAGAACCCCCCTGTTAGTGGCTGGGTCTTGGAAAATGAGACATAGGGGATTTAAAATATCACAAGGCTCTGAAACTCCAGCCCAAGCATAAAGCATTGCCCATGCCTGCACAAACCTCCACAGTGGTGTCACAGACGTGGGGATGGGGCTGTACACTCCCGGCTGGTTTGGTTGTCAAAATCCCTGTGGGGATGGGGCCATGCCAGGGTCTCTGCAGCTCCCCCAGATGTTGCTCCACTGCCCTAGGGCTGCTATGGGGTTTGAAGGGTCAGGCTTGGGGACTGGACTTCCTGGGAACAGGGATATAATTTATGTGGAGGCAGTTTGTGGAGAACAGTGTCAAGAGCTCTCTCAACTGGAGATGTTCACAGATGTTAAAAACCGGCCCAAGGCCCAGGCTCAGTGGAGAATTCGTGGTAACGGTATTCTCAGGATGGGAACAGAAGAGCACAAAGATTAATTAGGTCCTAAGGGTTATACCTCAAGGAAGCAACTCAGCTCATCCTGAAGTAGCAGAGATGCCTGGAAACATCTGTTTCTCTCCTGTTTTAGGAACTCTTATTACACACCTAAGTGCTGACTAGGTGAGCCAAATCTGAGTGTCACTGGTATTTCTTCCAGAAAAGGAGCATGTCTCTTGAATGGCAGAGACAGGGGGTTTTTCCACATCTCTGCTGGCCTTTCCCATTTGAATGTTCTCTTCTTATCCCACAAAACTCCTCTGCCATCTGATGTGCAACACGCTACCCCGGCACTAACTGTTTCCTTGTGAGCTGTGGGGAAATGCAAGCACACATCAAACACCCTCTCATCAGACACCTCTCCCAAAGCCATGGTAACTACCTGCCTTTGCAATAGTCTGTGTTCCTTTAATGAAAACAGCTCTTGTTTGAGATGTTAACATCTCCAGACAGTTGACAAGCACCTGAGTAAATGTCAACACCCTTCTAAAGGAGGTGTGGGATTTAAGTGAATTGTGCACCGACTAGGAAATTGCAGTTGATTCTGGGGTGAGACTCACTGGTTCCTAACAGCTGAACTAACGGTGGCATTTTAGGGCAGGCAGCAAATACTACTGTACCCATGGAGATGAGAGATGGGCATATAAACGCCTCTGACCCTTCTAAATCACAGTCTGTGAGGATTTTTAATGATGGGGGAGGTGATTTGGGGTTAGAACACTATTCTGGAACACTGGAGAAATACGTTTAATACTGTGACAGTCACAGACTCCCTGAATAGCCTTGGATGGTGCGTTTAGTGTCTGCTGGCCTTAGACCCCCACGCAAAAATTCCTTGCAAAAGTTTCCATGGTCTGTTCTGCTCAGGAACACATTGTACTTGTACTAAGAATAGTCTCCTGAATAGCACACCGAAGAATTGCTTCAGCACAGCCTCAGTGGAAACAAACACTCCCTACTGATTACGGTATTTATCAAAATACAATATTTTCCATTGGCTTCAAACACTCTATCAACAGGCCTTTTCTTGTGAGCTCCTCGAGCTCCCAGGCCCACAGCCCACACTGCTGTGGTCACTTTTCTATGACCACCTATTTGCCACCTTTGTGGAATACGTGGTCTGAGACTCATTTTGGTAAAGGTTGGAAATCCACACTGCAGGTACCCTCCTTCGAGACAAGCTTCTTTATGCCTTTTTTTTTTTTTTTTTTTTTTCAATCCATTTCATCTGGAAATAGATACATGAAAGCGATGAGATGAACATCTCCTGGACAATGCCTATTTCTCTCCTTTAATAGGTCCCGTGGGGAAATAGTTCTGATAAATCTCATTTGTTGCACATAGCATCTATATGGGAAATATGTACACAATCACAGGGCGTTGAACAAGGTTTACTGAGCCACAGAGCTCTGGTTCTGCATATTAGAGATACCTTATATGAGATGGGCTTAAATAATGACTTTTCCTTATGAATTTTACGGGTTGTAATCAGGAAGCGCCCACAAGGAGAATTTCTTCCCTCTTGGCCTTTTTGATTCTTCATTAAGAGCCATTACTGGGTTTTATGCAGAGCACAACAGACTGGTGGCACTCACTGCCGCAGGATATTTGAGTTTACTCTGCCTTTGAATGGTAGTTGCATTGAAGATTTGTGTTATTAAACAGAAAGCGCAACCCAACTGTTACTATTGTGGGTTTAAAGTTTACTGAAGCTCATTTAGGCAGCATTAACATTAGAAAACGTTTTCTAACAGCAAAGATAGGAAGTGCTGGAATAGACTGTCCATGGGGGATGTGGAGTTTCCCTTCTGGAAAAGTTGCAAGAAAAACTCCAGCAAACAGGCGACAGCATTAATTTGGATGTCTCTCGGCCTGCCAGGGGCAGAGGAAGGCTGAAGTGACTGCTCAGGATTCTTCTCCTAATTTCTGGCAGTATTGAAGTCAGTTTTCAGCATCTTTAAGAATAAAAAAAAAAAAAAAAAAAAAAAAAA
>NW_020799092.1:79138269-79147279 GCF_003259725.1 Athene cunicularia
TTTTTTTTTTTTTTTTTTTTTTTTTTTTTTAACTAGTTATTTGCATTCTCCTTGCACGTGTGAGATTTGTGTGGGGAGGAGAGGGGTGTCTCTAAATCAGAGAGGAGTGTGCATGGATTATTGGGAATGGATGGGTTTGGAGAGCCTTGGGAAAGGGGACAGGGAGCTTCCATGCTGGGGGAACAGGAATCTGCACAGAGGCAGGAGTCGGGGTGCTGATGTGGGGTGAGGTCGGGGTCCCTCCGAAGCCAGCCCTCCCCTTTCAGTCTCATAAATAAGACATTTTTTTCCCTGCGCTTGAAATCCTCTCCGTGGGCTCGGAGCTGGGGGTTTTCAGGCCAGTAGAGGGAACCCTCCACTGCCGTTATCCCAAAGCCCGCACCTGCAGGGATTAGGGACAGAGGGGCTGGGGGGCACTGGGGGGGCTGCAGGCAGCTCTCTGCCTGCGTGGTGGCCAAGCAAAGGGCTCGATCCTGCTCTTTCTCTCCAGGCTGACAATGCCAGATCGAAACAATCCCACTTGGTAAACGGGAGCAGCTCCTCCGATCTCTTAAATGTTTTGTAGACATCAGCTCCCCTTTGCCGGAGAGTGGCGGTGCAGTGGTCAGCCCATCAGCAGGATGATGGAGCCCCCCTGAACTTGGGGGGAGCTATGGGTCAGAGAGGGGTAAAGACCATCCCTAAGGCAGCTAAAGCTCTTTCCTTAGCCGTGAGCCTCTGGCTGAGGGAGTCTGATGTAAGATCTCCCACTGGCAGTTCAATGGCAGAGACTCCTGTCCCTCTGTGGTGACAGGAACATGCCACTGGTGACATCCAGCGTGACCGTGTCAGCCACATCACAAGAGGCTGGTGTAAGAATTACCCTTTCCCTCTTTACTGTGTATTTCTCCAGCCCTGTGTCCTTTGTCTGAAGCTTGTCTGAGGCACAGAATGGAGTTTGGCCAAGCAGTCCCAGGTCACCGCAAGAAGCTCTCAGAAGTTTCTCATCAAGCCTGTTACCGAGGCAAAGGCCTCCAATTACACTCGGGGGAAGGAGACATCTCTGAAAGAGCTTGGTAGGGCTTTGTTTTCCACCTTCAGCCTCCCAAAGTGCCCTGTTCTAGGAAAACTTTTCCCACCGTCTCCAGCCAAAGTCCCAGAGGATCTGCCCTCTGATTGTCGTCTGTGACAATAAGGGACAACTTTGGAGTTGAAGGCTGCTTTGCCTCCACTGGTCATGTGTCAGAGAGATTCTCTGTAATGCCTCTCAGAAAACAATTCTCCTTTTTTTTTTTTTTTCTTTCTTTTTTTTTCCCTGGGATTAGGTGATATTAGGCTACAGACTGAATCTGATGGCCAGCAAACACAGCTCACGCCTTGTATCCTTGTTTTCTAACTGCTCCATAGGGTATCTCTGCATTTTTCCATCTTGAACACTTTGTGTCAGCAAGCTGCTCCAGTACCCTAAGGGCTGTGTTAAATATAAGTCAAGATTAAACTGAAAACAGGAGGGTGATCAGCAGCATACCCCTGTAAAGCAAAGGCTTCCATTCTTAACTGCAGTGTTGGCCATACAATAAAGTCTCCAAAAGAAAAAAAAAAACCAAAAACAAAAACAAACAACAACAAAAAAACCAACAAACAAATAAACGTTCAGCCAGAGGAAGTTCATTTCTGCTCCCTCTTCTAGCACTCTTCCGGCATTATGACTATTTTGTTTACAAAAGCATGTTCAAAATTAAGATTCTGTGTTGCAGGTAGCACAGTGGGATGCTGGGCCAAGCTCCTAAGGGTCTTCCCCCTCCTTCCCACAACCCAGAGAGGGAAGCTTAGCTTTGCCTTGCTGGTGACTGCTGGTGCACCCACATTATTCCAGTGTTTTGCCTTGACCCTCATAGACCAGGAACGCCAGAGAGCCCCAGGCTTTGGACATGTTTAAGCTCCTCGCAGGTGGGCAGATTTTACTCCCATCCCTCCAGAGCCCTGCAGTCCTGAGCCATTTAGGAACTCTTGAACAGCTCTCCCAGCTCATTCTCTCCCTATCCTCTGTGTTACCCCATGGGGTCATCAGCCAGGTGATGCCCTGCTGAAGGCCATCAGAACACTGGGATGGATCTCCTGTCTGCCTTAAAGAAAGGCTAGAAAAAAGGCTGGTTTTCGTGCTTCCACTTCCAGTGAGGTGATCAATGGAACAGGTAACAGCAGTGCATGGAGTCAGGGGTTTTCAGTCGGGTCCAACCTTTAACCCTCAGTGCCTTAACTCTGGCATTTACTTTCTCTCCTTGTCCATCCTTGTTGGGTTTTACCACTCCTGAGGCCACCGCCAAGAGCAGTGGAAAAAGCATCCAGATGACCTCAGCACCACAGCCCAGACAAATCTATGGTTCTCTGCCTCGTGCTAGGCACATCACCAATTCCAGATGGAGATCCCTTAGGAGGGTTTTGGACAGATTTTGAGAGTTAATGGAACCTGGGTCCTCAGTTCTGACTACTGCATTTTTTTTCTGATGGAGCTTAGTGGAGAGGTCTGGCATCACACACAAGAGAATTGATGGGTTCCCAGCTACCTCTTTGAAGGACGGGAGCTGTTAGGGAATACAACCCACCCTCTGCCCCACATTGCTCCTCCATTTTTCTCTCTCTCTGCTCTTGAAGCAATTCTGAGTAAATTTTCAGCCTGGATTCACTTGTTCTTCTTAGGTGCCTGGAACAAGCAGTCACTAGCCTTGTGTCATGGTTTAATCTGAGCTGAAAACTAAATCCCACAGAGCTGTTCACTCACCCCTCCTCAGTTGGATGGGGTTGTGAATCGAAAGGGTAAAAGTGAAAAAACTCATGGGTTGAGATAAAAACAGTTCAATAGGTAAAGAAAAGCTGTGCATACAAGCACAGCAAAACAAGGGATTCATTCCCCACTTCCCATGGGCAGGTGGGCGCTCAGCCAGCTCCAGGACATCAGGGCTCCATCTCATGTAACAGGGACTTGGGCAGGCAAACACCATCACTCTGAACGTCCCCCCGTTCCTCCTTCCTCCCCCAGCTCTACAGGCTGAGCATGACGCCGTACGGGCTGGGACATCCCTTGGGTCAGTTGGGGTCAGCTGTCCCGGCTGTGTCCCCTCCCAGCTCCTTGTGCCCCCCCAGCCACTCGCTGGTGGGGTGGGGTGAGGAGCAGCAAAGGCCTTGGCTCTGTGTGAGAGCTGCTCAGGGAGAACTAGAATATCCCTGAATGATCAACACTGTTTTCAGCGCAAGTCCAAAACATGGCCCCATACCAGCTACTATGAAGATAATTAACTCTATCCAACAAAAACCAGCACACCCTGGATGCCATGTCCCTTCATCTTAGCCACCACCCATTGTAATTAGCTTCTCCCTCTCCCAGACTATCTAAAAGGCTGTTTCAGGCGTCCAGGTTCAGGACTGTATCCCCAAGAGACAGTTCATACCCTTGCAGCCAGAAAACACTTTGGGGAAATCAGATTTTTTTCTAATGTGGCACTCTGCCTGGTAGGGACCAGCTGCCGTGCTCAGCCCTCCTTAACCCAACCTCACCTGTGTGCAAAATGAAACAGGCTGGATTTGAGCCAGCACCTGGGAAAGTGCTAGTGTGGCATCATCCCCTTCCAGCTCCATGCTGCATTTGGGATCGGACAACAGGCTCAAGCCCCATCGCACCACCGTCATTGGGCTCATTTCTCTGTTCCTGTGAAAACAAACAGGCCTCTGAGCCACAGCAAATCGATTAGCCGTGCTGTAACTGAATTACAAGCCTGAAATGCTCCCTTTCTCTCCCCCTTTCATCTTCTCCCTTCTGTTCTCTGCCTTGCAGAGAGAAGGAACTTTCCTCCCAACAAAGCCAGAAATGGACAGAAGAGCTGTGCTGTGACCTGTCTCCAAGGGTGGCTCAGCATCACTTCCTGACCCTGAAGGACAGCATCACTTCTCCCATCTGAAGTGCATCTGTAAGGAAGTTGAACATACGTTGATCGGGAGAGGTCAGGAGCAGAGTTAGTGCAGGGACAGGGACATGGGAGGAGATGCCTTTCTGCTCACCTGCAGGTTGTCTTGGGAGGAAGTTGCTAGATCCTGTGCTCTGCCCCTGCAAATGATAGCAATGCCCCTAGGCCTCCATGCAGAAGCACCTCTGGGGGAAAGGGAGATTTAGGGTTGATCAATGTCTTGAAGTGGTGATGGAGATTGGCATCTGCTCTTCCAAAGCTCCACAAAGCAAAAATTGCTGTGGTGGGTTTTGGGGCAGTGAGGTAAGAGGCAGTATCTTCCAGGGTAGAACAAGAGCTTTTAGAAAGTGACACCACTCCACAGGATAACAGCTGCTTTTGGATGAGGACTGCTTTCTGTCTTGTGTGTCTCCTTGCCATCTGTGAGCGATGAGCACTGATCATGTGGAGAGGCAGAAATGGACTTCACCCCTAGGACAATCTTGGGAGGAACAACACTCTCAAACAGACCCTGGAATATCATATCTACACCTCCCCTGGCAAAACGTGCTGGTCATCATGATAAGATGCTCCTTTCCCTGCTGCTCTGTGACTCTGTCCAAGTCTTAGGTTGATTAATCTTCATCTTCAAAATTATCAGTGCAAGGCTGGCCTTGCTGAGCCTCCAAGAGAAAGATGTCTTTCCCTCCTGCATGCTCATGCAACCACGGAGATATTTGGAAAGCCACCAGCCCCCTGCTCAGGGAGAAAGAGGAGTACAGAAAATCCATGTGTCCTCCAGTGGAAAAATGGCCTGTGTTCAGAGCAGGCTTGTCTTGTGCATGGAGCCACCAGAGAAGCACAGACAACTGGCAAATAGATTTTCAGAAATCAGTTTATGGCTTCCAGAGAAGGCAGGACAAATACCGAGTGCCCGGGGTGGGGGCAGAGGAACTGTGCCTGCAGCCTGGACTCATGGATGCTTTGTAGTTAGTGTCTGGTCTAAGGCTGTCATCAAATTCCCTCTGTAATCAGCAGAGAGAAATCAGAGCTGCTTTAGGGTGATTCAAGTCCACTTATCTCAGACACCTCTCTCAGGAGGGCTGAAATATCCCTATCTCCTTCCACAGTGTGGAGATGGGGGTGAGGCCAACAGCTTAGAAAAAGAAACCGAACTTGCAGACAGAAAGAGTTAGCAGAAATGAATCCAACCCTGGGAGCTCTGTTGAAGATTTATGCAGGCTCCGGCACAGCCTCAGCTGCTTTGTGACGCACTGACTTCCAAGCAGCTTCCACACAGATGCAAGCCTGGCCCTTTGAATGCAAGCAAGCTCCTCACCTTGCACCCCTGAGGGCTGTGGGGTTTGCTGCTAGCTGCTACAATTCAGTGCTTCCTGACTCCAGAAGACTTCACACCAGCAGGGATGCACCCAGAGACCCTCTGCAACTACCCCACCAGCCTGCTGAGGAATGAACAGAGCTCCTTCTCTCTCCTTCCCACCTGACTTTTCCAATCTCTTCCCTCCTTGCACATCCACTCATGTCCACAGCCAGAAACCGTTATTTTGCTTTCCTAACACACACCTTCCAATCTGCCTGTCCTGCTCCCTAGTTACAGCGTTTCATCCGAAACTGGTAAGACAAAGCTGTCCAAAGTAAATGAGAAGCAGACTTGTCCTGCTCTCTGTGCCCAAGGGGATGCCATGCTTAAAACTTGGCTCCTGCACACATGTGATAAACGGGATCCACCCCAAATAAATAAATAAACTCAGAGGCACACCAAAGGGGAGCAAAATCCCTAGGTTATTCCTGTATTACTCAGTCATCTCAAGGAGAGAGCAGCTATCTGCCGGCAGCTGGCTGAATCATCAGCTACCTAATGCTGCTTGGAATGAATACAGATGCTTTGGAATTGCCTTCTGTGAGCACCACAATAAAGACAACTAAAGCAGCTTTGCTATCTCCAGAATGGTGGCTGACAAATTCAATCGACAAAGTGACTCTGAAAGCACTCCTGGCAAAGTATGAAAAGGGAATTAGAGGCAGTGCAAGCCCCGCTGCCTGTTACCTTCACGTCTTTGCTGTGGAAAAAGACTGGCAGTGCCCTGGCCAGCTCGCTCGCTTTGTTCATTTAACACATACTAATTCATCACAGCCACTTGCTCTTTTAGTGATTTATTTCATTGCTTTCATTACTCCCAGAACCTCTATAGCACGTGAGTGTGCCTGTGTAGGGGCAACAGCCCTCTCCATCATATCTAACGGCAAGAGTCTGTCACCAGGGGCCTAGAGGGATGAAAACAGTGGGAAAGACACTTTGGGATGGATTGACCACCAGAAGCATTCATCTCAGCTGTATGCAGGAGGCAGTGAGCCTAGCTTGCAGGACTGACCGTTAGGGATGGGATTTTTAAGGGGGACTCACACAGGACCCTAACATCAGTAGCCCAGTTTTCTGTGGCAGAGCCTGAGTGTCTTTGAGGACCACTGTCCCATGGGAGCCAAGTGGAGCTCCGACCTCAGGGCTGGGAAGTGTCAGTGTAACCACTGCCTTTAGGTGTTATACAGACCATGGGGTTTTTTTGCTCTGTCCTCAGGGAAACAGAACCTGGATGGTGCTCAGTCTGCAGTGGCTGTGGTTTAAGTGATGGATAGCCCTAGCCTGAGCTACAAAATAATGACTACAACATCTATTGTTAATTCGTGGTCTTCTTATGCTTATGCTTAGCAGGTTTCCATCCCAGGTGAGTCCATATGCAATGAATATTACTGCAAGAAAAACATTTATGGTTAACTTCTCCCCTTCTTCTTCCCACAATATCTACTCTCTTGCGTACCCCTCCTTGTACACAATCTCTTTTCACACCAGCCTTGCTTGTCATTACACTTTAGCTCCTCAGGGTGGTTGGGAGGTGGGGACAACCTCTGTGGAGGGACCATGACTCCTCTCACTAAACTTGCTTTGCCATCTTCTAGCCAACAGTGCTGGCAGAGCCCATGCAGGATGTCTTATGGGGGAGCCTGCAAGAGGCAGAAGACAACTAGCACGTGGTGGACTACCCTGGATATCAAGCTCAGAACTGCTGTGAAAGTGTCACCAAGATGCAATTACCTTTATCCCAGTAAATGAAACACGGTGGAGGCTGTTTCTGTGTCTTAGACCAGCTGTCATGGAGTGGCAACTAGCAAAACTTTTGCTAACAAACTCTGTCGGACTCCAGATCAGGCTGGCTGCAAACACCCTGCCTAAAGGTAATGGCTGGGGGTAAAATGTTGCTCTTGCTGGAAAAGTACCTGAACATTACTCAGAGGAGCAACTTCAACTGCAGGTGAAGACCCTTCTTGAGGAAGAATGTGAAGTGGAAGGAAGTCTTCAGCCCCATGGGCTGCTGTAAAGCTACTTGGACTGGTGGCTTGTGGCAGCATGACAACACCAGAGATGTCCTGGCTGGCCAGAGGTCTCTTACAAGCTGGCACCAAGGCGTGTTTGTCCCCAGCATGAGAACAAGTAGGACCTGGGCTCCGTAGCAACAGATGCTTTAGGTGGGAGGGAGCCCAGGACTTTGGCACAGGGTTTTGGGTGCTTGTCCTCAGCTGTGGGAGAGGAGGAGGTGGGTGCAGAGGGGAAGATTGTCAGCAGGTGGGGGGAGAGATTCTCTCCCTCGAAGGCTGGAAAAGAGGGCTTCAGCATCAGGTTGCCTGGCAATGGGTTTCTAGGCATCAGAAATTGCTCTGATCTGCTCAAATAGTGCACTGACTCAGAACAAAGCCCCTCTCTGGCCCTTTAAAGATAGGAAGAAGATGCAGGCTGGAGATGCAACACCTGGCAACAGGACGCTGCCTGTCCTCTCCCTCTGCACCGAGTTACACTTCGGATGCTCCAGCATGTGCCAGGCTCAGCCAGACTCCAGGACGGCCTATGGGGTGAGGGGGTCAGGGAAAGCCAGGATGATGGGAGTTGGAGAAGGGACAGGTGTGGTAAGGAAGGAAACCACTCCTGATATCCAGGCTGTGTTGGCAAGCACCACAGATGGCAGTGCCACCAGAGCTGGGAGGCTTTGAGCCCAGTGACCTGTGCTGGTTGCTGGTGTGGTGAGCCAGCAGGTTGGCTGGGATGGCCTCTGGGGCAACTGGAATCAGGAAATGACCAGGACCAGGAATTATTAAAGTGCTGGGATTGCAGCTGAATGGTCCAGCTTGGACTTGCCTCTCTGTTATATGTACTAAACTAAAAAAAGACCACAAGCCCTCACTTGACGGTACCAGAGCCGATAATTTTTCTCAGGTGTCTGGGAAACACATGACCTGAGCTGAGCTGCCCCATATATCCTGCCTCAGACAGCAGGGACTGATCTCCACAGATCCTCTTGACTCCAGCTGCCAGAATGACCTCTCCCTTCCAAGCTCAATTGTACCATATGATTGTGCATTAATTTAGAGCTAATTGCCAGGCAATGAATCCAGTTTTGCTCACTCCATTCCAATCCCCTTCCACTCCTAGCTGAACACTCATTTGCATCCCACTCTGGAGCCTCTTTCAAAGCCTTTGCTCCCACCCCTGCTGCTGCCTTTGCAAGTCCATGGGATGCAGCAAGGGAAACACTGGTCCTCTTAAAGGAGCAATAGCAAGGCACAGCCACTGGTTTGCATGCAGGCAGGGAGAGAGCAGGTTCCAGGTGCTTCCAAACCCTTTTATCTTTGGATACAGAAGGGAATTGAAGCATCTTGAATTATTAGGACAGAGTGTTAGGGACCAGCTTGGCACTCGGTTCAAATCCCTGGCTCTGTCACTGACTTACCATATGTCTCTGAACAACTCTGCCTCTTGCTTTCCTGGCTGCAAAAAGGTCTAACAACAGGCACCTCCTTTGTAGGGCTGTGCAGCTTGTTAAACACTGCAGAGGCACTCGGATACTCTGAAGTTTAGAGACATTCCCTTAGCTAGATCATCATACTTGAATAATAACTAGAAATACGGTGAAAACCAACCAAATGAAACACTTTTTCACTAAGATTTTTCAGAACAGAGAAAGCACAGTCTACATACCCAATTTATTTCATGATCCTGGAGGGTTTGGGGAAAATCTTTG
>NW_020799092.1:79147329-79150894 GCF_003259725.1 Athene cunicularia
TGGGGGGGGGGGGGGAGGTAGGGAAGGAATAAATCTTTCTGTCCATCATAAAGTGCCTGGATTTGAGTCCGTTGGGGTTTTTTTGAGCTCTTGCCTCCCCATTGTTTTAAATGACAGAAGCTACCCTGGCGAAGCCTGCGCTGCACGAGAAGGAGCAGCGGGAAGCCAGGAAGCCGAGGTGGCAAATCATGGCTTTCAAACAGCACTGATGGGAGTGCAGGGGAGAGCTTGTTTGCGTTCAGGTAGAATGAGTTAACTCTGTGGGGTGCACGGCAGCAGCTGTCTCGGGGAGAGGGACGGGGTTGCAAAGTGCCTGATGACTTTGGCAAGGACAGCTCGGGTGGGGAGGGGATGAGGATGTTCATCAAGCTTGGTGCAGAGCCCTGTTTGTCAGCCCAGGGAGCTGCCATGCCAGCCTTGTGCTTGCTTCCAGCACGGAGGGCCTCAAGGGGCATGAGGTAATGAATGCATCTTCTGCAGACTACAGGAGCTAATATCCAGTGGCGGCGAGCGCCTGTCAGCCTCACAGAAAGATTCAGCCTGTTTGGAAAGGGTGAGATAATCCCCACAGCATCCTAGTGCAAGGAGAAAGAAGGGCCGGATTAGACCTTTATCCTGTGCTAATGCAGAAGGATGTGGCCTCCAAAGATCTTTCACCTCTGTCAGCTAGCCCCTACGATGGTGTGAGATCCAACAACCCCATCTTCCAGCTTGATTCTGGCTCCAGTGATGGGTGGGGTGGTTAAAGCCCCTCGGTGTGACAGACCCTAGTGCAGGTTTTGCACATACATGGAGAAATAAGATCAGGCTGCGTATGAGAAGGAGACACTTTGGAAAGCAAACTTAAAAGTACCAAAGCTACCTTTACTAAAAAAAGTGAAGAGCTGGAAGTGAAGAAACAGGGGAGTGGGGCAGGAGGCTGAGGCACCCTTTTTAACCTGATCTCATCATCCTGCCCAGCCACACGCAGATAAATTTACAGATCATGAAGGCTGTTGCTACCTTCACCATCCTCTTACAGGTGTCCCAGATAACCTGAGTGTCTGCAGACATATGTTTCAGAAGTTGGATGGAGCCCACAACACTCTGCCTGCGATCGCCCTGCAACACGGCACGTCAAAGAGCGTACATCTCCTGAGTCCATGTCAGTGCTTCCATTAATGGTTTCCTAGTTAAATGATTGAGCAAATTTATGGGCAGAAAAATCCATGCAGGGCTGTTAACTATAAAAGCTCTTTCTCAAAAAGTCCA
Source organism: Athene cunicularia (assembly GCF_003259725.1). NCBI lineage: Eukaryota > Metazoa > Chordata > Aves > Strigiformes > Strigidae > Athene > Athene cunicularia. Next base: position 79,148,581 of record NW_020799092.1, read on the forward strand.
TGAGTTGTAGCTCATTGGGGGGCAGAAAGTGTTTTGGAAAGAATCACTCCACACTTACATTATTTTTTAAGTTAATCTCTTGACACCTACTGCTTGCCACTCTTGGCAGCAGGACAGTGAGCTGGAGAGATCTTCTGCTTGACCTGCTAGGACTATCCTTATCCTTTAACTCCTATCAGCTCTGTAATTGCTCCCTCATTAATGTAAGAAATGACTCCTTTGATAATTTCTTTCTACCCACACTTCCCACCTGCGTAGCAAAGCACGGGATTTGCAAGCTTCCCACCTTCCCACAGGATTGTGTGAGGGCCTGATTGGTACCAGTCTTTAAACAGTAAAAGTAGAGCTTTTAGAAGGATCTGTATTTGTGAGGTTTGCATGGATTTGTCTGTGCCCAGCTAAGCAGATGGTGGAGGCACCAAGAACGGAAATAACCCATGGCCTGATTGCCATGTTGGTGAGTTGTAAAAGAAGGAGATTTGCTCTGATCCTTCGAAGCAAGACAAAGGGCATGAAGGAGGTGAGTAACACCGGTGGGAGGAATTGGAAGGGGTCTATGGAGGGTGCTCATCCTCCATCATGCAACTTTGGGGGCCACAGGCCTATGAGCATCCCATCGCTTTTCAGTAGAAGCTCATCCACGCTATGGACACGCTGGGTTACAGAGTGAGGAAGGTTTTTATGATTTAGGACAGCTCAGAATCCAAAGAAAACACTGAATAGTCCATAGGTACAAAGCTAACATGCACAGCTTACTCCAGCCTGAGGGACTGCGCTTTTCTGCTTTGAGTGAAGGACTTCTCCAAGGAAAGAGAGAAAATATTTCTACAGGTTGGGGAAAGTTTCATATTTTAAAGAGCAGCTGCAGCATTTATTTGACCCTTCATGGGGGATGTTCATTCAGGAGCTGTCTGTGTTAACTAGTTTTCATCCTGACACTGTGTGAGGCTGCAAAATTGAGCCAATTTTTGAAATGGGAAAAAGGAAGAACAGGTAAATTCATTGTCCTCTGTCCATGCAGCACGTGTGTGTTGAGGCTGGGGGCAGAACCCTGGATTTTGGACCTTCACTCCATCCATGGGAGAACTTTTCCTTCTGTATTCAGAGGACAAAAATGTTGGAAATACTCTTACACTCAGACACAGAACTGGTGCACTGTATCTACCCCAACTTCATTTTTCATCTGGATGAAATGAGTGACATGAAACTGAAACAAGATGGACCCATTCTGGAATAAGTGTGACATTAACAGGGATAATCACAGCTTTCCCAAGCAATAATGCTTAACAAGACCTCAGTGGAGGTTTAGTCAAGGTGTGAGCATGTGTCCTTGTCTCAGTCCAGCTGTGCCAGGTTTAGTATCACCATCAGCTTCTCCTCAATTTTCTCCCCAAGCTCCTTCATTGATTAGTAACAACAGTTTTAAGAGTTTGACTCTTTTGGCCAACCTCGTTTGGACTGAAATGGTCTGAGCAGTCTTCACCCAGCTACTCATGGGTAAGTGTGAGGTTTGCGGGTTACGCCCAAGCTCACACGCTGTTTGGCCTGTCTGGCCTACAGAATGGTGTGATTTACTAACGTGAGTTCAGGATGCTCCTGCTTTTACACCCTCCTGCTGCTGTGCCTTCCTATCTTGCAGTTATGCTGGCAGAACTGGTAGGGTCCATAGGGTGGACAAGAGCAGAGAGTGGGCTGGTTTTGGAAAGAGACACTCAGAAAGTCTGCAGAAAAAGGCAGATATTTTAGAGGTGGGTGTACTGGGTTGGTATGGCCAGGTTTTGGTAGTGAGGAGGCTACAGGGGTGGCTTCCATGAGAAGGTGTTAGAAGCTTCCCCTGTGTTTGAGAGAGCCAATGCCAGACAGCTCCAAGATGGACCTGCCCCTGGCCAAAGCTGAGCCCATCAGTGACGGTGGTAGCACCTCTGGGATAACATATTTAAGGGAACAAACCCCCTGTACAACAGCAACAGCAGCTGGAGCAGATTCCCCTGCAGCCCTTGAAGACCACGGTGAGACAGGCTGTGTCCCTACAGCCATGGAGGCTAATGGTGGAGCAGATCTCCACCTCCAGTCCACGGAGGACCCCACGCCAGAGCAGGTGGATGCCCAAAGGAGGCTGTGACCCCGTGGAAAACCCATACTGGAGCAGACTCCTGGAAGGAGCTGTGGACACACGTGGAGAGAGGATCCCATGCTGGAGCAGGGGAAGAGCGTGAGGAAGAAGGAGCGGCAGCGAGAACATGTGATGAACTGACCACAACTCCCATTCCCCATCCCTCTGAGCTGCTTGGGGGCGGCGGGGGGTGGGGTGGGG
>NW_020799092.1:79150944-79174831 GCF_003259725.1 Athene cunicularia
GGGGGTGGGGGGTGGGGAGATAGAGAAATAGGGAGTGAAGTTGAACCCAGGAAGAAGGGAATGTGTTTTAAGATTTGGTTTTATTTATTATTACCATTCTCTGATTTGATTGGAAATAAATTAATATTCCCAAGTCAAGTCTGTTTTGCCAATGATGGTAATTCCTGAGTGTTGTCCCTGTCCTTATCTCCACCCACAAGCCTTTTTGCTCTGTTTTCTCTCCCCTGTCCAGCTGAGGAGGGGAGTGATGCAGCAGCTTGTTGGGCACCTGATGTCCATCCAAGGTCAACTCACCACAGTGGGTCAGTTGTCCACTTCACAGCGTGGCACATACACCATTGAGTCAGCCCACCTAAGAGGATAGGACATGGCAGGAACACCCTGCAAGAGGAAGGGTTACCTAAAGCTGCTTTCACCTCCAAAGACTGTGCATCGTCAATCCACAGCCTAAATGAATAATCAGGGGAAGGTGGGAATACCCTAAACAAATATTATCACTGAACACATTGTGCTATGAAGGACATGCCACCATTACCCCCTTCATCCCTCCTATGCCAAGTCAAACATCTTGGAAAACCATGCTGGTGGGCGCTGAGCACTGGGCTGGCAGGTGCTGGGACTCCTCATTACTGGGACCGGTGATGGGAAGTGACGTGCAAACGATGTGTTGATTTTCACGGTGTTGAGGCCCCGAGGGGGTGTTAATCTGCACCTGGGAAATGTCAGATCCAGTCAGCGAAGTCCTAATGGATTGTTTGCTCTTCAGCATCGAGGGAGTGGGAAATGTGTAGCTTGCGTAGGCTTGGTTGAGTCAGAAAAGAAACGGCTATTCCCCTGTGCCATCTGGGACAGGCGGGATGTGGTGATTGCGGAGAGGACGGAGGGCTGTATTCAGGCACTTGCTATGCGGAATGCTCTGCCTCGTCTCTCCAGGGAGCCAGAGTCTGGCAGCAATTGGCAACAGGATGTCTGAAATGCCTTCTCCTTGCTCAAGCTTAGATGTCCTTGTATCTGTGAAGATATAGGTTATCATGAGCCTACCCTACACCCTCCCCAACAGGCAATCTCTTATGCCTCAGTCTCCCTGTGAATCTTTCTGTACAACCGAGCATTTAATCACAATCCATATATAGATATGTGTACACATTCACGTATACGTATGCACAGAGAGTAGTAAATTCCATTAAAAAAAAAAAAAAAAAAGTGTTTGGGAAGAAGTCTGAAATTATTTGTAAATTCGTATCGAATTTAATGAATAATTTAGGCTAGGAAAGAAGAGACTAAATGGAAATTTCAGAAAAAAAAATGTTCTTGGACAATGTCAAAATTGATATTTCAGTTTGTTCCAACTTTTTGTTTCAAAGTAGTGTTTTCATTCCAAAAATGACCTAAATTTCTAGAAGGACACGGACCAAAACTGTAAACATGAAAATGGAAGAAAATTATTTGTTCCATGTGGAACGGAACATTTTGCTTTTAAACTCAAAATGAAAACAAAACTGCTTAGTTTCAAGCCAGTGAGTCACAAACAAAACTTCTGCATTTTTCCTATGGTTATTTCCCTTTTCGAATAATTATTTTGGGTCAAAAGGAACAAGCTTGCCTTCTAATTTTAGGGGTTTTTTTCAGCTTTAATGTAAAGTAAGTCCATTTGTTATGTACCTTCAGAGTCATCAACATACATATTTTATTGTCTCATTTTTTTCTCATAATTTCCTGCCTATTATCTTGCTCTTTAGGTGTATCTACCCTGGCAAGAACCTGTGGCTGTAAGGCCCTTCTCTATTCAGTTTGACCCGTCACCAGTGCTGGTGTGTGCTCAGAGCTGTAGCCCACTCAGTATGATTTTGGTCTGCACTAGCAGAAGGCGTGTACACTGACTGTGTAGACCAGGCATCGGAGGGTCTCAGCACAGCTCTGTGCTTGCCGTGCCCTGCGCTGGGTGTCCCTGGGATCACAAGTGTGATCCCCAAGGACCTGCCTGAGCTCGGCGCTGGGGACACCCCCATGGCCAAGGGCTGCCGCCCCGGGCAGGCCCTGCCCAGCAAACACCAGCCCTTGGTGTGCCTGGGCTGGCGCTGGGCAACTCTGCCACTGGGGCTGGGCAACAGGTGGTGGGGAGAGGGGGGTGAAGGTACCCCTGGGGGAACCCGAGAGCGAGGAGGAAGAAACCCCTCCATGGACTTTCCTTCTTGGAAAGACATCAGGGTGGTGACACATCTCCACACTCACAATATCACCCCTTCTCTGTTGGAGGTGACCGTTACCTTCGCTCGTAGGACCCAGAAGGACAATGTGTATATCACACCAATGTGTATATCACACCAATGTGTATATCACACCAAAGAGAAAGGGGACACTAAGAGTTTTTTCTCGAATAACTATATTAGGGTAGAGAGGAAACCTAGAGGTGTCCTTCAGGCAGATTTAGCACAGCAGCACATGTACTGGGTCAGGACGTGGGACCAATTTTGAAGCCTGCAGATGGAAATCTTTTGGAGATGATAAGCATGAATCAAGTCTTGAGTGCCATGCTGAGATGCCAAACAGCATCCCTTATGAGCAAGAAAGGCTCAGGGCCGTAATACCTGCCTGATACACTACACTGGGGCTAGAGCATCCTTCTCAGCTACGCTGGGATGAGCCTTAGAGCACTCTGTTCATAACACATCTATATAGATGGGATATGGTACTGTGGGCATAGCTGGGCTATCCCACCTAACCTTGAGGTGATGGTCCCAGACATGGTACTGGATCCTGGGAAGGCTGTTATGTTGCCTCTAGATTGGGAGCAGACAGAGGTCAAGCTTACTGAACGGCTACAGAGGACAGCATGTAGGCCAATTTGGAATTTGTGTACTAAGTGGACTTCGATTTGGGAGAATTTGGGCTGAATTTAGATTAATTTTGACTGAGTTCATAGCTGCATGTCATTGGTAAATCCTCGCCAACACAGCTCTTTATTTTTCATGCCTCCTTCTGACCTACTCAGCTAATTCGCGCTGAGCCCTGGGATGTGACCTCTCGTGCATTTGCACAGGTGAAAAATGACATCCTCCTGAAAAAGGTCACTTCCTCTTGCCACCATCCTAGCATCCTGGCTTTGAGCTTTTGAGCCTCTCAACTTTTACCTATGAGTTTGAATAAGCTAAGAGTTCCTTTTGGAAGTTGAGAACCTCGGTCTGTGGTAACATCAAACACTTCCCCCTCCATCTGCACTAAGCCTAAATTCCCTCTCCAATTGCTTTGCTGATGTAAACTATCCATTCTTAGCAAGGATGTCATTTGCTGGTGCTCGAAGGCTTAAGAGCTTATAGATCTGCTTGAATAGGGGAATTTGAAAAAAACAACTTTTTTTTTTGTTAATGAGAACGTTTTTAGCAATTACAATACTTTTAGTTACGTGACATTTTTTATCACAATACCATTGTTTAAAGGACTTACCAAGCAGTCAGCAAAGCAAGTTCAGCAAAGCAAGAATATCTGTCAAATTCCTTGCTTAAATATATGTTCCCTGAAAATCCTTTCTGATGCGAATGGTGTTTCAAACTCTTCACAAGGAAAACAGCGTCAGAAAGTTCACTCCAAGGGTTTTCATTTTCCCTGCCTCAGCCAGCCCCATTTGTCTCCCTGGGGATTTTGCCCAGGCCCTACAGAGGGCAATGGAGGGTGCACCCTCTCGTAATGGGATTCCCTTGAGTTAGAGTTGATACTCCAGCTCAGACACTCTGTGCAATGCTAGTGACAGAGCTCTGAAGGTAAAAAGTGAAAAGAAGCCTTGCAAAATCCTCCCTTTCTCTGTGAGCTGGTCTTGGTATCTCACCAGACAACAACAAGAAAAAAAAAAAAAAAAAAATTAAGCGTTGTTTTTCCTTTCTCTTGTGCAGTGTCAGTGGCCCTTCTCTGAACTCGAGTCCCTTAGGACTGCTGAGAATTTGCCTTCTCCTTTACTGAATTCATCTGACTTCCTATTTCAGAGCTCCTCTTGCTATTTTCTGAAAATTTCTGGAGAGTTGGAACTGGATTCGACAGCAGCTGTCAACAGTTCTTGTTTAATTACAGGAGAGGGGGAGAGGGGACGTCCTGGGAGAGTTTGGGGTACATAGGCTTACCCCAATCTGTATGACAGGAAAGAATAAGAGAAACAGGATGTACTGAACTTGGCACAAAGTTGGGCCATAGTTATCCTGGCACAGAGTGTGCCTAAACATTATAAAGAAGCAGGCTGTTAAACTGTCAGCATGCATTGCTGTGATCCAGGATGATATGAAACATTTCCTTACAGCCTGGGATTCAAGAGAAAGAAGTATTTGAAGGGCTGAGCAGATCCTTAGAAATAAGAGATTTCCCATCCATTGTACTACCTAAAGTCACTGTCGTTATCTTCAGACAGGGGTACTGCCAAGTGGCCAGTCCCCCCATCAAAAAGAAGATACTGGAATCTTTTCCGCTCCAGACCACGGTTCAGCCCCTGCCTGGATCCTGGCTCAGAGGTATATTCCCTACAATATTCTAGAGGCTTGGGGAGTGGCATCTCCAAGCAGATTTCACACTCCTATCTTCTCACCCTGCCACAAGCCTGGATCACTCCTATTGATTTTTAAGCTGTCTCTTTTCCTCAGCAGGACTCAGGCCCTGTGCCTGCCACCTCCTCCAGCCTTGATCCAACCCCATGTGTTCACCCCAATGTTATCCCAGCACAAGACTCACCACTGTGCTTGGGAGACTTCATTTAGATGTCTCCTGGGGCACTCACCATGATCTAGAGCTCTTAATAGTCCTGGGGGTGGCCCAGGAGCTCCTGCACAGGCACAATTTAGTTGTACCAACACCCCTGTCGTCTCTTCTGGCTTCTCTGATCCCCACGTACCTTCCTTAGGGTGAGTGAGAACATCCTACCTTGCTTTCCCACATCCTTCATGGGGAAAGATACCACTACCAGAGTGAAGGTGGAGGAAAAGACCCTTCCCAAGGAAATTCTGGCAGCCCAGGGAGCCACAGCCCCCAGAGTCAAAGCAGATCGTTCACCGTGGCACCATGGCACATCAGGGCACCTCCTGGCTCCTTTCCTGTAGACCCTTCAGAAACACCCATCCCAACTACAAAACCAATTTTTCTCTGTGATTTAATCTGCCTCCAGGCCCCTCTGCTCTCCCTTGACCATATGTAGGGTTTCCAGCACGTGTCAGTTGAGACAAGACATGAGGCATCTCTGCAAAATGTATGAGCATCAGCTGCTTTGTCTATTTAGCCCAGAAGCTCTCTTGGCCTCACAGCTCACTTAGTGCTTATGTAGCACCTGGCACAGGCAGCACGGCTCTGCCTTTGGTGGGGAGTTCTACCATACTTCTAACAGTTAAAAATAATATGGGGCTAAGCAAATCACCCTAGCGGAGCATTGACTGCAAAGCCAGCCACGCAGCCAAGAATGAAGATTAAAAGAGGGGAATAAATTTGGCAGAGAATTACTTAATTTAGTACATTTGAAACCCAATAATTATTTCTTTAAAAATAGAATTTGCTGAAGCAACTTCTAGCTTTTCATTCTTTCCTTTTCCTTTTTTTTTTTTTTTTTTAATCACTACATAATAAAGTAATTAGTAATTTGTGTCACTTCTGTAATTTTTTTTCCTCAGTATAATCACAAGGGGTGACACATTTCCACAGCACACTTAAAAAAAATGTATAATAAAGAGAGGCAAAAATCAGAGCTGGTGTTTGAACTCTTATCAAATTAAGTAATACACGTTATGCCTCCTCAAAATGATGACTACATCACTGACGACAATTTATTAATTAAAGAAACCCTGGATGGTAGAGCAGGACAAATGCTCTGCAACAGATTCTGGTCTCAACCCAAGGAAATCCAGCGAAATTCCCCAGGGTAAGGCAAGCAGATGAATGGCTCCTCACTGATAATGGTTTCTTGTCTGGTTTTTATCTGGATGTACAAGACACAACCAAAGTGGCCCTGCTGGGCTAGCTCTTGGTGTTTGTAACTGTGGTGGGTTGACTTCAGCTGGACGCCAGGTGTCCACCAAGCTGCTCCCTCACGCCCCTCCTCAGCAGGACAGTGGGGGAGAAAATAAGATGGAAAAAAGCCTCATAGGTCGATAAAGGCCGTTTAATAAAAGCACAAGCAAAGGTCACGCATGCAAGCAAAGTAAAATAAAAGATTTATTCTCTGCTTTCCATCAGCAGATGTCCAGCCGCTTCCCAGGAAGTAGAGCTTCAGTACGTGTAATGGTTGCCTCAGAAGACAAGCATCATAAATAACAAATTCTCCCCCTTCCTCCTCTTTCTCTTAGCTTTTATTACTGAGTAGACAGCACATGGTACAAAATACCCCTTTGGTCAGTTTGAGTCAACTTTCCTGGCTACATTCCCTCTCAAGATCTTGCCCACCCCAGCCCACTGGTGAGGGGGGATGTTGGAGACTCAGCCTTGGTGCTGTGTGAGCACTTCTCGGCAGTAGGCGTTATCAACCTTTCTAGCTACTGACACAAAGTACAGCACTATCAGGGCTGCTATGGGGAAAATCAGCTCTGTCTCAGCCAGACTTAATACAGCAACCAAAGTGAGGAAGGAAGAGAGAAAGAAAGAAAGAAATGTTTGGAGTGAGAGATGAGGAATGTGACCTCCTCTGCAGACAACCGTGGAGGTGAGCCTCAGCCAGCTGCCTCCTCATCTCAACCATCCTCAGAGAGATGCAGACTTCTCTTAACCTAGCGGCTTGCCTGGCAAGATCCATTTATGTGGTAGAAAGGACAATCTGCTGTCTACCTTCATTCAGCTTATGGTTTAGAAAGAACCTCCTAAGGTCTTAGAGGGGTTTTGCAAAAGTTCAGTAAGACGCTCTGCCTTCCCAATGCAAGTCATGCAGCCTTCTATGCGTTCTGGTGTCCTCTTCATTCAGTATGTGACACCAGCTGGGCAAGGAGCAAGAAGATTTTCCTCTATGTGACTTTCTGGCCACTCCAAGCTCCCTGGTGATTCAAGACTTGCTAATTATTCATCCCCTCTACTGGACATATCTACATTGATTCCTGCTGCCTTGCAAAACCTCAAAAGCAGCTGGAATGAAACTCAAAACTGGACCCTGACAGATGTAGGTCTGAGCCCATGGTTTGTCCTACCCTGCCCCTCTCTACCAAAGGTTTGCAGAGTACCCCCAGGTGCATGGCCCTTCTCTGACCTGAGGGGACTATAGGTCCCATCACTCCTTTCTCCTAACATGACACCAGGCTGGTGTGGGACCCTTTTCCACAGGGAGGAACATGGGACCAAATGTCACCTAGAGCAGTCTGGCTTTGTGACACAGTGGTAAAGCAAATTTCAGTCCTGGCTCCTTTTCTAAACTGTGTTTCTAGTTTTGTCCAATGACTCACTCATGCAAAATGCATAAGCAGTGGCTAGAGCAAAGGTGAGACCTCTGGATTTACCCCTTGCCCCAAAATTGATGTGAGATAGACTCCCAAGCACTTAGGAACCAAAATAATGCTGACATGCCTCTCTCTCTCTCAGCCTGACTTGTCTGCAGACCAAGTCTGGAGTCCTTCAACACTGACAGAGTGAGCCAGAAGACAGTAACTGAATTCATTTGGCTCCCTCCCTCCCTCCCAGCCCAATCACATGTACCTTTAGCTGTGGTCTCCACAGTTTTTAGATTGCTTTTGTCTGTCTTAGACCTTCCTGTGACCTCTTACCTCTGCCAAGGAAATAAAACCACACAGCTCAATGAGCTAAGAACCCCTGCCAAAAGGAGATACCCCTTGCTCCCACACAGATCAATGCTTATCCCTCCAGTTTCTCTCCATAATGGTCACCATCCTCCCTTCCCTCTCATCCTGGTGTGATATTAGAAGATAATATCAACTAGACAAACCCCGAGAGACAGCTTTTTGTCTCCAGCAATCCAGATTTTCCAAAAATGTCAGAGCCAGGAGATCATGGATGGACAGCATCCTGCTACACACGTATTAATGTTGCCTTTAATCCCTCTCCATCAGTTTGGAGGAGCTAAGTGGACACTTTGATGTCCTCAGGCTGAAGTGTTTCTCACCCCTGTCCCTCTCTGCTGACACCCATGTTTATACTATCACCTCTGGGTTGCCCCTGCTGCCAGACATCTTCAGGTCACCTTCTCTTCCGTTCTCTGGAGTGATTTCCTCCGTAGCACCACAAAGTACCCACAGAAATTTCCTTTCATCAGAAATGCAAATGGACAAGTCAGAGACATCTTGTTCAAACACAAATCAAGCCTTATCCACCTTTTTAGGAAAGAAAATGAAAAAAACAAAAACAAAACCAAAAACAAACACCCCCCCCCCAAAAAAAAAAACAAAAAAACCCAACCAACAACCTAAACACCAACTCCTTTTTGAAGCCTCTTTTCCCCAACCTTCTGCAGTCCGGGTATCACCAGAAGCTGTTTTCAAAGTCATTAGCCTGCATCCTTCTTGACTGTGGAGCAAGAGACCATCTGATTCTCTCCATGCGACTCAGAAACACCCCACTGACACCTGCCAGGAGTTGGCTGAAGGAAGGTGAAATCTTCCTTCAATGTGGCTCCCATGAGGCCAGTTTGAAACTAAGGGACTGTCCTCATCTTACCTGGGGTTCACAGGGAAACGTTGGCCATGACAAGAGCCCAGGATACCATCTCACTGCCTGGACATATTTCCTTCTCATCACAGGTAAGGAGGATTCCTTTTTGCGAGTCTTGCCTGTCTGTTTCAGATAGAAGTTACATCTTCAGAGGACTCAGGATTTAGGCTGCAGGGGTGCTGAGACTCCAACTTACCCGTTGGCCCAGCCATTGCTTCCCTTCTTACCCTCATCATCTTGTCTCTTCCATTAGACTCTGAGGTCTTTGGCCTCAAGACAAACTATTTCTTCAATATTTGTGCCATATTGAGTTCAGATTTCTCCACAGTTTACAACCATACACATTAGTTACAAACAAACAAACAAACAAAACCTGGTTCTTTGGACTGTTGGCTTAGATGCTGCTTGAGATGGCTGCATACCAACTGCCTGTTGAGAATATCCATGGGCAATGTGTATCCTCAAATAGTACCTGGGAATTGCATGGGAGTGTGCAAGCTGGCCTGGAGTAAAACCATTTCAGGAGCCGTCCTAACATCAAAACGCTGCAAGCACCTATGTTCTGGTGCCTGGGAACATCCTGCGCTGGTGATTTTCCATGTAAAGGCAGCTGCAGGGTGACATTCAGCAGTCAGGGTGTGTTTGGTGATACAAGTTCAGGTCCAGACCCAAAAACCTGGTTGGGATTAATCCAGATTGTTTGTCTCAGAGTAAGGTATCTGTACCTCTGTTCATGGTAAAGGAAGACCTAGGTGCTGCTAGGAACTGGTTAATGCGACCTCTTCTAAGAGAAGTCTTCCCTAGAAGTGATTATTTTTCAGTAGCGTATAGGATGTACATCACAAAAGTAGTTGTAGGCATCAGCTTTTAATGGAGTGAATCTTCCATTTACTTGATTGCCCAGGACAAGTCACTATGTCTCTGTTCCTCAGCAAAGAAATGAGGAAGTTCTCTTTTTTTTTTTTTTTTTTTTTTTTTTTTTTTTTTTCTCAAAACAGCAGAAGTTAAAGCACAGAGATGGACTAGGTGTCTCGACCCTGTAAGCCAAGTGTGAAGCTATTTTTACACCCAGAGACCTTCGCAGGCAGGGATCTAGCCATACTCCCAAGCACTGTGTAAGGAAACTGTCTGATGTCTTCCATCCCTCTATGCACTTTGCATGTGATTACACCTCCTGCAGATATGATGGACAGACTCATGGGAGGCTGTATTCTCCAAAGAGACCTTTATCTCCCTTTCCCTGGTGGATCTATTCGGTGGGTCTAGGAGAACTGTGACGACTCTTCATCACCATCACACCCTCATGAGTCAGAGTCCTTTCCACCTGTCTCTCCCTAACCACGTTGGGGACATTCTCTTTGGACATATGTGGCAACCACATGTCGCTGACCCTACATGTTGTGGAGAGCAAGAGAAGAATCTTCCCATCCTCCCTTCTGCCAGAGTCAAGCACATTAGCATTTCACTTCAGCGGCTGTTTCTTGGGTTGTGGTGGGTGCTGCCATTCATATGTAGATCACTTAATAATCCAATGTATGAATGCTTGTTCTGAGTGTCAAGGATTATTTCGGAACCAGCCTTGTGGAAAATGGTATCAAAGGGGGAGAGGAAGGGAGGTGGATTGAAGAAAGACACATTGGAACGAAGAACTACAGAAAGTTTTTTTTTCTTTTTTTTTCTTTTTTTTTTTTTTTCCCCATCAGAATTGCTGGAGGCTTTGTCCCACCCTGTGAGCTGCCACCACCAGAACTCCCCAGCACTTCAGAAGAGCTTGGGTGGGTCTGCAAAGAGACAGGTGCATCTATAGGCTGCAGTTGTGAGTTTCTTTTGGGGATAAGCACCATAAGCTCCAGCTGGAAGGTAATCCCCCAGCAAAGTCTTTTTTTCTTTTTTTTTTTTTTTTTTTTTTTTTTTTTTTTTACGGTGTTTACTGAGTGCGTATGTTTCTGTGTGAAACTGTCTCACAGTCCTTTGTATTGCAGCGCTCTGAGTTTCTTTCTCATTTGGTTATAACGACAGCCCAAGAACTCCTCTGTCTCCTGAAAGGAACTGTGCGAAAGGCAAAAGGGTGCGCAGCCAGTTTTGGTACGTGCCCTGTAACCTTACTGTGCTTATGTGTAAAACAACTTTTATCCGCGTCACATTTGGGTCAGGCTTTTCCTGAAGACTTTGTAGGGTGTTCTATTTAAACCATTTGCTATGTAAGCAGAGAGAGCTCTTCTAGCTTTCGTAGTGCAACACCCCAGCTGTTGGTGCGCAGTGCATGTTTCGATACCCTTTGCCTTTCCCAGACCGAAGTCATGCTCAACAATATGGGATCTGGATTTTTTTATAGAGAAGCAGAGCTGGAGGAAAGGGAAGTTTCTTTTTGATACTACGCACAAATCATCCATCTCCACCATCGGCCACACTGAAGTCCAAGCCAGTTCTGAAGCCCAGATGTGTGCAGCACTGGATTGCCTAAAGGCAAGGGCTCCTCAGTCCGGGCAGGGATGGCCAGGCAGAGTCAGGCTGCCTGTGCCACGTCTGAATTGAGTAGCAGATATCCTGAGGTCAGCTCTTGCTGGAACCTCAGGTGGAAACAAAAGTGCCAACCCTAATGAGGACTGGAAGGGGGATGAAGGTGACAGCTTGAGTGAAAGCACCCAGCAGCTGGGCTCTCCTTCACCATGATATCTTGCGCAAATTTCCAACCTCAAAGGTAGATGCAGACCTGCAATGGGTGATTTAGTTTGGGGGGGTGTGGGGTGTGTGTGGGGTGTGCTTCTGGGAGGCACTTCGTGTAGCTAATGAAGGAATCTGATCCATGTTTCTGTGTCGTATGAACTTTGTGGCAGAAATCTGAACCATTTCAAACAGAATACTTACTTTCTTCCTACAAGCTTCTCTGCTGACAGTTGCCATGGGAACTCAGCCCACTCACCAGCCAATCACGTGAATAGATTTGTTTTGTTAGTAGTAGTAATATTAGCAGTATTTTTTTGGTACAAGAGACTGATCATTGCTACCACTTGTGTTCGAATAACCCGTTACTGTAGTATCTTGGATGGGATGTGTGTCTGTGCCCAGTGCTGTCTGGATAAAGAACTGCTGGCAAATGTGCCATTGGTCCTGAGTGGCTGAGAGAAACCTTTCCTTCATTAGGAGATGATCTATTTGCCTGTTGCTGTTAGGTCCTGAATCCCTGTGCTAAGAGGGAGGGGAGTGAGCTATGAATCTCAGATTGTCATCTGAGCAAATCTGATGCTGGAGCCACAGAAAAGGAAAAACGAGAGCGGTGGGGAGGTGAAGGTGGGAGTGCGTATTGTAATAGCAATAGAGCTAATGGGGAGAGTCAGGCAGCTGAGGAGGAGAAGATTAATACTGAAGGGAAGGAGCTTGCACTAAAGTGCAGTTTGTCATGCTGTTTGCAGATCTGGTCATGCAATTTGCAGATCTGCTCATTGGCCATAATAAATTGAGTGTGCAATACATCATATCTGAAACAGGAGATCCCTTTGCAAGTGACAGCCACAAAGACCCCCCTGTTAGCTGAGGAGGACTTGAACATAAAGGCAAGTTGAAGCAAAAGATGATAAACGAACAGTCTCTGAGCAGCAGAATAAAGGTTTATGCCATGTTGGACTGTGTGTTTCCTACAGAGATAGAGACAAAGGGCAGGTGGCTATCTATCTGATATATATGCTGATATGCCATCATGGGGGTCACTTCTGTGCGTAAAAGATGTAGGAAATACAGTCTACATTTACAGACAAATTAGAGAAAAAACAACATTCAGGATGAATTCACCTTATAGGGAAGTGTGAATTATTCCACCATGACAAGTGGTGCCTCTTCCAAAACATCCAGAGCTCTTCAGCAACATGATAGGGGAAAAAAAAAAAAAAAAAAAAAAAAGTTCAGGAATGAGAAGCCTGAAATTTATGAGTCTTCTGCATTTTGCAGGCATCAGGATCTGATGTGGTAGACTCGTAATCCATCCCGTGACTCCCAGGTCTCTTTGGAGTACTTTCCATTTTCACATAGGAAAATCTTTTTCAGTTGTGAGGATCATCGGTGTATGCGCGTGTGGATGAATTACGTCTGTATAGATGAGATGAGAAGACAGAAAGCACCGGTGAGTTGACATATGTGCGTTCCCCATCTCTCCTGCCAGTTAGAAAGCGGGAGAGATATATACTTATTCCAAAGACCCAAAGTTATGGTAATAACGCAGGCAGAGATAAACCGTCCTTAGTGGTTGCAAATCATTCCCGAGCTCATGCTCAGGTACAACAGCATGATGTGTTGGGAGATGAGATGTGTTTTCAGGCTTCATCAAACCAATTATGAGCCTCTTATCCTGCAACAACTTTTCCTGTTGTTTGCAAACCATTTTTGGTATTGTCAGCATGATAGTTGTGAAAATAACATCACTCATGAAATGTGTCTTGCTGCTTTGCCAAAGTCTTCCCAAAGAGAAGCCCAAGATCTCTTAAAATATTTGTCAGAGTATTAATCCCTGAAAAGGCCTCCAATAGATCCCAATTTTTATTTTTTTTTTTTTTTAATGTAAGTAGAATAGCCTGTGGTAGTGATGTGTTGATTCAAAAATTCTGGTAGCATCAGTGTTACAGGATACATAGGCTGGTGATTTACCTCCTTTGGATTTTTTTTTTCCCCCTGCATTTGTTAGCCATCATAGCATCATGTTGTTATTCTCATGCTTGGTAGACTTCCCAGTGTTGTCAGATTTCCCAGATAAGATTAAAGTAGTGTTGCATATATTCTGCCATCCCGAACAACATAGGATGCTCCAGAAGAACCTCACTTCCAGAAAAAACAGCTGGACCTCTGCGCTGCTCCAAGGTAGCTAGCTGTGACTTCAAGGTTACCAGCTGCAGTAAGGGTCTGGGAAGGATTTTTTGCCAGTAGCTGTTTATAAGGACAGCAGAGAGGATCAAAGATTCAAACATCAGCAGCATGAATCCTGCCCCAGATAACGCATCCTACAATAAGATCATTCAGTTACCCCTTGTATCAAATTTATATTAGTGCTTCTTAGGGCTTTTCCATAATTACTAATCAATAACAATACTAACAAACATCACCTCCGTCTGACTAAGGAATATATGGTCTTTGTTTTACTTTTTTAACCCACAAACCAGATTATTAAAATCTTTTTTTTTTTTTTTTCTGTAACAGAGGAGCTTTCATACATAATTATACCCACTATTCAGTTTGTATCAAGTGATATTCCCAAGTATAAATCTCCCTGCATTTGTTACTGCAGGAAAAAAAAAAACAAACAACAACAACAACAACAAAAAACCCTCAGTAGGGTCAATGTGGTGTTGAGCTATAAAATACAAAATGCTTTGGTTTCTTGGAGGAGCTACTTGCCAAGTTTGATGCTGTTGCATTTCTCTCTGTCTAACAATCTGTTGTTTGATGCAGATTATTCCTCTCTCTGCTATGAATTTATTCATAGGGAAATGTAGGTATCTAGTCTACTAGAGACCTTTTGCAGTGCGCTAATAAGCAGAAATGTTTTTAACCACGTTCCTAAAAACAGAGATTGTGTGATTAGCCTGAACAGAAGGATGGACTTCACCTCAGCTGACTGCAGGTATCTACAGGTGGGCATCACCATCTGAACTTGTCGTCCAACTCTTTCTCTCCCAAGGGGGTAAAGCTACTTCAAGTGAAACATTCATCTGACTTATCCTAGATATCTGCTTTAGAAGACAAGGTCATGTCTGAGGCACCTGTTTCTTTCCAGAGACTATATAGTAATCTAGATCATGAGGAAAGCTCTACTCTGCAGACATCCAACAGCAGGTGAAGTGAGTAGCTATTCCATTAGCAGAGACAATCATTAATAACTATCTCAGTAATAACTATCTCAGTTGATCACAGTTTCATCCAATTTGACCATGATCAACTCTTCTGCAAACCACATCATTTGATTAGATGTTGGCTGCAGCCACACCAGATGAACTTCATCTCCAACCCGGTATGATCATGCTTACAGAGGTAAATTTTTAAATTAAAATAATAAAGAAGAATTGTTTAAAAATGACTGGTGAGTGCACGTCTCTTCAAAGTGTTCATTTAGCCAAGTGACACAGAAAAATATTGGGATCTGTCAATACATGAAATGATGAACTTTTGAAAACTGTTACCCATGGACATAGTCCTGAAGAAACCATATCTCTTAAACAGCCTTAAAGACAAATAATTATCATCCAGAAAGCCTAGCTGAAAACTTCCTTAGGGCAAAGGTGGATGAGGCTATAGAAACTTATATAATTAATCAAGTGGTCCACATTATAATTAAACCAGAAGCAGAAAAACAATTATCTGGGTAACTGCTAGTTAGAGGACATTTCTTCTAATGACTTTGTTCTGTTCCATTTTTTGCTGCGGTGCACTAGATGAGATGAGCTAGATATAAGGCTTTCCTAAGTAATTCTAAGCTAAAGAGTCCTAGATTGTCTCTGCTTAATGGTGAAAATTACTGAGAGAGTGAGAAAGATATGTGTGTACAAAGCTGTATTCCCACATACACACACTTTTTATTCTCCAACCCCTGCATACACTATTAAAACAAAGTGCTCCAAGTGTAAAACAGTGGAGCATTAAAAAGTCATTAATCATTGCTTTGTATTCCTTGCTGCTAGATGTTAATTTCAATTTACCATCACCTATTCAGTTCCCCTTCAGCGGAGTGGCTGGCTCTGTTCCTAAAGGCCAGGACAGTGATGGAAGGGGGAGAAAGTCACCTCAGGCAGAGGTGAGGGGACGTGGAGGGTGGAGTGGGTCTCCTGGGACACCATTCTTCTCTTCCCTCTTTTCTCTGTATTTACATGGGGAATTAGATTGTCCAGATGGAGGAGCTTTCAAAGGAGACAATGACATTTCCCAGCTGTTCTTATAAAAAAAAAAAAAAAAAAAAAAAAAAAAAAAAGGAGGAAGAAAGAATAAAATTGCTGATTAATCATGTCTAGCCCATGGGGTAGCAATTATCATTGTGTTAATTGGGGAAGATTCAACAGTGAGGAAATAAGGAGAAGATAGCCTGTTCTCCTGCCAGCCAGTTTCCACCTTCTGGGTGTATGACTCTAGCCAGCTGTGGGGACAGAGCCACGTTCCAGCCATGTAAGGAGGGTCAGCACTAGGGTTACCCCTCCAGACTTGCAGGTGAGGGAATGGAGAGCTTCAGTGGATTGTGCTTGATGTTGAGACCCAGCTTGTCCATCCTGGGCTGTTGGAAAAGCTAGAAGTGACAATGACCCTGATTGAAACATCAGTGCTTGAAAGGAGCTGGGATGATGGATCAGTCTGGGTCCATGAGGTGTTAACAGATGTCTCAGCTTGTTTTCCCTCAGTATTTGATATCATGCATATTAAGTCATGGGGTAAGGGTTTGGTCATATGAAAGAAGTGTGGTATTGGGCTAAAATAGGAAGAAGAAAACACCATCAGATTGTATTTTTTTAATACCAAAGCCCAATTTCAGTTATTCTTGGAGTATTTACAAGTTCTGTTGCTTGTTCCCACCATCCCTTATTCCGCTAGGGACACTTTGTTCAAATAATTACTTTGTTCTTGAAGATACAGAGTCTTATGATGGGGTTCAGGGTTACCCCATTTTTTCCCACAGCAGGCACCCTGGTTTATCTACACTGCAGGATGAACCCCAGGCTTGCAAGCAGGCAGGAATGCATGGAGTTGTGTGAGAGCTCCTCTCCACATTGCTGCTTCCAGCCCATCCGTGGCATGACCATAGAGCATCCTCTCTGTTTAGGAACATGGCACTGAGATCTATTCCACTGTGTCCCATCACAGAAGAAGCAAAACCTTTCTAGTGATTCCATATATAGAGATTATATATATATATAAAATCTATCCAGCAAAAATGGGTGAGGCGGATAGCAGCAGGGTGGGATGCTGAGTGTCCTCAGCCTCTTCTACTGTAGATGGATTGGTGGGTCTCGTCTCAAAAGTGACAGGGATAGTGCAGTGAGCAGGCTGACTAAGGAAGACAAGATCTGTATGTTATGGGGTTATGAGCATATTCAGGAGGCACATAACTGTAGGAGGAATAAAGCTGCCCTGTGATCCAGTCTGCTGGACTATATGTGGGAATAGACAGTGACATTGACAAAATATTTGGTCCCAGTGAAGCTATGTTGTTTGGCAGCGAGCTATGTCACGCCCCTCAATGTGTTATTTTCGAAGATTGATGCCAGGGTCTGTGTTTTATGACCTGGAGTGTGACAGAAGCTTGTCTGAGTGAGCAAGGCCTGTTGGGACAGTGTTGGACCCAGTTTGTGCAGCATGTGGATTGTCCCTCTCTGCAGAGCATCCCAGTGAAACTGTCCTGTCAGCTCGCCCAGATTTATGCCTGCGGTGAGCCGCTGTTTCACTCTGGAAGGGAGCCCGGGAGCACACGTGGAGGACGGATGCTCAAGAGACCGGGCGCTTTGAGAAGTGAGGCAGAGTCCCCACTTGGCTGTGTGCGTGTTCTGCTCAAGAATTGCTGAAGCAGGTCTCTATCTCCACTATCTCCTCTGCGAGCATCTCTCCAGATCAGGCAGATGGGTCCATCATGGCACAAAACCAATCAAAAATAGCTTTGGCTCAGCTCCCTGTGTGATTTCAGACTGTGCCTCCTCTGGCCGTGTGGCCAAGCTGGAAGAACTGTTGGAAAAAGTCAACTCTGAGTTTGCAGAGCCAGGATCTCATTAAGCATGGCAGAGAGAAGCATGGAAAACAAATACCTGGCATCTTGATTTCTCTTTCACAAGAAAGGCATAGATTCTGGTCTAGAAGCAAACACAGTATTTGCAACAGATCCTCCCACCTGTCATGCGCTGGTACTGATAGAAGGTCTCATTAAAGTAATCAGCTGTGGAGATGACACTATTTGCACTCCCAGTTTAGGCTCTGAATTGGTATCAGGGTCTCTGAAATAGGCAGGCTGGTGAGGGTGCTGCAGTATGCATGAGCAATAAGAGGGGTCTCCTATTAGCACCGACCTTTGGGGAAATGAAAGTGAAGAGAGCGAAGAAGAAGTTAAAAAAAAAAAAAAAAATCAGGTCCAAGCCAGCGGAATGTCTCTTGCTTTCCCTGCTTTATTCATTGCTGCCTGCTTCTTTATGTACTGTTTATTTATTTACCTGGAGGCGAGGTGACCTTCAAAGCTGCTGCTTGTCACTAGCAGCCTCTTGGTTGCAAGTTGCATGTTAATTTTGGCTTAGACACTGAAGCTGAATGTCCTGGGCGTACTGCAGTGGAGTCTGCACCTCTCATTTTCTGTGCTATTTAAAAGCCAGGGTCCGCTTTGGGTAGTCAGGTTGGGTTTGCAGGCTTAAATAATAAAAGGCTGTAGGGAACATGTGGGCCTGACAATGCAAAGTCCCTTCATTTTTATTCCACTTCAGCCCACTCATATAGGGGTTGGTGTGACTGCCTGACATAGAGGGATTGTTCACAGGTCCCACAGCAGATGTGGAAACGTTCTCTTCCTCCAAACTCTGTCTTTTCAGGGAGCAAATGTCCATCTCCCACAGATTCAATGCAAGAGTTTATTTTCATTTCTAACAGTCTATAAAACAAGGCATCTTTCCTCCATCTTTTTCCACCTATCAAGGAAGCCCTCGCAGGTCTTCAAGGTGGGTTTATAGCCTCCAGAGCAGCAAGGTCACCGCAACAACACCCCAAACGCATCCAAATTGTGTCCGTGGAGAATGATCTACAGAGTGACTGTACTCATAGTGGCATGATGGAAGGAGGGACTTCCAGGGCAGGAGCCAAAGGAAAATATCAGATGTCTGTGGTATTTGTACCACTGCCAAGATGACAGCAATGATTTGTTGGCAGCCATGCACTTCAAGCCAGGACCTTGCAAGCCACGCATCTTGTGGCAGGGTCTATAGTGTGCCCTGGACACATCCCATTTGGGACACTTCCCTCTGTTTCTTTATTATTCCAAATAAATACAGTGCTCTGCTTAGTGTCCCAATTAATGCAGCCTGCTCTGAAGCAGTGGCTGACTCTGGGCTGTTCTGAACAAATAATAACATTTCCCTGTACTGTTAGACAGATGCCATTCTTCACCCAGAGATGGAGGCTTTTTTTCTGGGAGTTAAAACTTATCATCATGGGTCTCACTTGCACAAACAGAAAATTTTACTTCTTTGAAAAGCAGAGGCAGGAAATGAAGACGATAAAAAAAAAAAAAAAATAAAGCCAGGAAGCTAGTTTCTTGAAGGGGAGGGGTGTGAATGCTATAAAGTCTTCCGTTTCTAACCTTAAAAATTAATCATGGTGAAAATTGTCCCAAACAGTGGAAATATTTATTTCAAGATATAGGTCCCCCATTTGTGAAGATGCAACCTTAAGAAGATGCAAATCCTACCCATAATTTAGGGTGATCAGCCCTCTAGGAGGAGCTATTTCTTTCCCTTGGCAACATGGGTCTGCTTCAAAGATAAGAATAGACAGATGTAGTAAGGGAAAAGGAGCTCTACACCGAACATGCTTTACAACAGATGAATGGCAACACAGACACAGGCTGATTTCAGCTAAGCTCTGATTTCGAGCTTACAGCCGATAGAGAGGAAGAAGGAATCTCCCAACAGAAAAGCAGTCTATTTTGAGTGTCTCTTGCTACTACAGAACAATCCTAGTGACTGGGCTCCTACCAGAGGCACATCAGCTCCATGCCTTGAGTTACACAGATGATCCCAGGGCACAGAGATAGCTCTCTGCAAAGGTTTGCTTCTCTGAACAAAGAAAGCCTGGAGCATAAGCAGGAGGAGGAGCACCTGTGCTGGAAAACAACCACCCCCAGACAGCCAGGCCAGTCCAATGATCTAAAAGCAGTGCCCTAAATTCACCAGAAGACCTAATGCAGTCCTCGGATGCGTAAGATGGAACGTGTTGAGTTTGACGAGGCAAGCCATTTTTAATCTGGATATGGAGGAAATGGGAAGACCCAGTTCTGATGTCTGTGCCTGCGAAAAAACGTCCGATGCTTGGAGAGACGTCAGAAGAGAGCAACAAAAATCACTCAAAAGTCAGGAAGAAAATCTCTGACCAGGAGATGTTTCAAACACTCACCCTGTTCAGGTTTTAAGAATGAAGGCTGAGAGGTTACCTCATGGACATGGGAGAGATTCGGAGCAGGGAATGAAGAAAAGCATACCTTGAGTCAGGGTAGAGGAAATAAAGACTAAGGTGAAACGGGAAGAGTATTTAATACGCTGGAACAAGCTCCCAACTGCTGGATTTTCAGTCTCTTCCGAACAAACTGGAAATTAGGCTTTAGTTCAACACAAGGCACTGGACCCTTGATGAGAGCAGGTTGGGAAAAACAAGTGAGTTATGATATAAAGATAGGATTAAATAAATTTAAAGTGCCTAGTTAGTTTTAAATATATAAATCTGTGAAATTAAGCTATGGTTCAGGCCAACAGAAAGATGATGGAGCCTTTTCCAGGTTTTGGAGGAAGGTACAAACTCTCCGAGGACATTTAAGGCTCCATCACTCTGCAAAGTTTAATTCTGCAGCTCTACTCTGGTAAAACAGGAGATAAATGGCTCCAGGCATACAAAGTGACTAGGGTGGAGCAGTAAGAAGCGCAGAAGTGGAGGAGAGTCCTGGAGACTAAACTGTGCTGCTACTGCTATCAGGAAGAAGCACAACAACTTTTCCCACCTGTTTTCCTGGGAACAGCTGCACCGATTCCAGGAGTTACTGGTGCCCAAAATGGAACGAAGGACATGGCTTCATAGACCGCTGGCTTGGATCGTGCAGGCAGTGGTCTGGTTTTCTATCCTACATCACTGCCTCCTTCACCTATTCCTAGGCATGGTTGTGGCAGTCAAGAGCTGAATTTAGTTTTCACCCGCTGCCTTTATGCGATTTCAACTATAGCCTGGGTCCTCCTATTTTTTTTTTTAATTATTATTATTTTTTTTTTTTTTTACCAAATCACCAGCTCCTCTCTCTTTCTCACAGGTGCATAGTCTTCTCCTACCCCCACCAGCTTGCAAAGATCTTCTCCTACCTCTGCAGCCCTGCCAGGCTCATATAAGGCTTCATGATCTGCTGTCAGAAATTATAAAGACGTTCCCAATTTCCAAGCTGAGCAGCCAGGATCACATTTGCAATCAGTTTTAATCACAAGTGTAACTGAGTGGATTGCAAGTGATAAGCCCCGTCTGCAGACAGCTGTGATATAATGAATATGACAGTTCAGAACTGGGTCTGAAGGTTGTTTTTGGGGAAGGCAGAGAACCACAAAATTAGACTCAGTGCAGGGGAAAAAGAGAGAGATAAAAAGAGAACCACTGCTTCAAACTCACACTGCTAAGAGATCCCCTCCCTGCCAGACAAGACAAGCTTAAATAATCAAAATTAATTTGTGGAGGAAGGCAGGCACTCAAAGAGAAATCAAACAGGTGACCACAGCTGGCATGAAATTTCACAGGATGAGAAGGCAAGAGGGCTGAAATGGAATAGCTACCAGCTGTGCCTGCCTTCATAAGCCTGGAGGAATAGTGACCCCTTTTCTCAAAATACTCAGTGCTGAATGCATGAGAAACAGCCTTTTGGAAGAAGGGCCAGAAAAAAACCCCACCTGGGAACAAACCTGGTGTCTTCAAATGCATTCTTAACTTCTGTCAAAGGCAAGTTACAGGTTAGCCACGCGGCACATGTCGAGTCATAAATACCACAGGCTCCTGCCTCACGTTTCTCCTTTCCATGGCCACAGGTGTGCAGAGCAGAGTCCTTGCTACTGCTTCTCTCCTGTTCTGATGGTGACATGGTAGATCCAGCCTACTCTGCAGTCCACAAGTGCCCTGCGTCTTTAGACAGAGAATTATGGAGCAACAGAAGCTCAGGAGAGCACCATGGGGCAGATGGTGCCTCCTTCCCATCCCAAGGCTTGGTTCATCCACAGACCGAGTCGTCTCACTGTGGAATGGCTGAGAAACAACGGATGTGTTACGAGCGATCCAGACTGAGTGGCACCACTGTAATCGGGCTGTAGCTGTTGTGAAGAACACCTGCAAGGCCAAGGGGCTGAGAAACTGCCGTGGGTTGCAAAAAGATAAGAAAACCGGACTGTGGAAAACAAGATGTTTGCCTAACAGAAGAACTGCACATGGACACCACAACGGGACCAATCATAGAGGGCATAAGGGCCCGTGGACAAGTCGTTTTAGCCTAGAACAATCAAATAGTTGCGTGTGTGCTTTATGGTAGTCTATAAATTGCTGTGTATCCTTTCATAAAGTGGCATTAACGTGGTCACATTGATTGTATAAGTTGTGTCCAGAACTTCCACACCAGCATCTCACCAGCTGTGCTCCACTGCCCTGCACCAGGGACAACGGCGTACATGAGGCCTGGGGCCATGCTATAACAAATGTGCTTTGCTGGAAAAGAGGTTGAAGTAACTGGAAGTTCTCTGATTTGCAACGGAGTGTTGGAGAGACATTAGTCCATCAATTAAGCACGACACTCTGGTCACAGTGTCCATGGACTTGGGCAAGGGAGGGACTCGGTTCATGACATCACAAGATCTCACTCAGTAAATCTGTGATCACATCGTTAGCTAAGGAAGGTTACCTCGGGTTTGTCTCACTGAAATGAGAATGGACACAGAGCAAAGGTTTTTACCTCTATCTATCCTGCCCTTGCTGGGTCATTTCAGGCTGTTGGTCCATCCATCCGAAAGTCTCCTCTTGTCACAGTGGATCACGCCATCACCCATTTCTGCATCCCGTGTCCTGCTGTACTGCTGGTGTGCTACCTCCTGGCCTGTCAGATCAAATCACTGGCTTCTCCTGCCTCCAGCCATTGCTAATATTCAATGAGTCAGAAAGGAGCTAAGATCAGCTTGACCTTCATCAATAGGATGATGTCACATACTGAAAGAAAGACATGATAAAGGTAAAAGCAGGCAGTCTGATATCCTTCCTGATTTCTGTGTCCAGAATTGTAAACCACAATAAAAGTATCTGTTCCTAACGAAAATTCAGCTACCTCTGCTGACCTCAGTCTGCCTGCTGCGTGCTTGGAGACAGGGATCAGGCCAGAAAAGAACCACCTTCTGCATATTCACTTCCCTAGTAAACTCTTCTCTAAAGCTGAAGTGAGTAAAGGTCAGTCTGAGTGGAGGAAAGGAGAAAGGTGGCCAACAAATTTCACTTGAATCATCTTTTGCTAAAAATGTACCCGGTGCTTTTTTGTCCTAAAATCCCAGGAGTCTGTGCACTTGTTGTCATAGAGAAATAAATCCAGCAGAACTGTTAATGTCGATTAGCTGAACTGCAAGAAAACACAGGTATTTTTATTCAGAGTTACAGCTTCCTTAGTCTGATTCGTCCTGATCCTTTTGGGCAGAGTTATTTCCCCACAGATGATAATGCTGTTTGACTAGTCCACCTGTCCACTATATTAACCACAGGTTATCAGTTCCAAATTTCTGTGTCCAACCCCAGCTTGCATGTTGCTTGTGCTGCTCTCCAGCCAAGGGCTGGGGGTTGCTCTAAGAAGGAAAGACAGATCTGATGGACTGTCATGCAGAACACAACGTTGAATTTCCACTGGGTGAATGACCTTAAAGTGATTGAATCACCCGGCACCTCCTTGCCCCATGTGTCTAAACACAGCATTGTCAACCATCTGTTCTGCCTTCACACCCAGCCCACGTTTCTATGATGATTTTGGCACAAGCCTGGGCAGCTCAGGCTCTCTAGTGCGCGTGGCCCCTCATCACCACTGCAGGGCTGAAGATAAGGAGTGGTCCCAGTGTTATGATGACAGCATCTTAACTTGCAAAGGGACACCATGAATCCATCATAACAACCGGCCTCTACCTCAGCCAATGCTTCATGGGAGATGGAGAGAGAAGGGAACTAGCTGAGGAACTTGTAGGACACTAAGACAAAGAGCTGTGCACAGTCATTCCATGACCCACTTGGAATACAGGACTTGAGCTCTGGCATTTCTGGTCGTTCAAAAGGGCTCTGCCTTGTCCAAGCTACCTTCTGCTTTACTATTGAAAATGTTCAGCTCTGTCCTCAGCAGACAAGCTTCCCACTGATTCTTTTTGCTGCTGGATGCCACTGAAATACTTCTGAGTCTTCTGCCTGCCTCCATTTCCTTAGACTGGCTTACTAATGTCCCACAGCTGAGTGGGTTTTTTCCTAGATTAAAAGAAAAAAAATAAAAAATCCCCAAAAACCAACCCCACCCCACCCCACCCCAAAAAAAAAA
>NW_020799092.1:79174881-79186725 GCF_003259725.1 Athene cunicularia
ATTAAAGTGAAAAAAAAAAAAAAAAAAAAAGAAAAAACAAACCAAAAAAACCCCCAAAACCCCAGACAAAACCAAAACCAAACCAACCACAATTCTCCTTATGGACTGCAATATAGAAAAAAATGGGCTGACACCTTTTTAAACCTGTCTGGAGAAGGGATGTTTCAGCACCAGGATTTGTGTTTGGTAACTCTGGGCTATGTCAGCTCTCCTGGTTCAATTGGCATCCTAAAGACATTTTCAGCGAGTAGGAACAAGTGGTTGATAAAACATCATCCACTGGAAGCTCGTTTATCTTTCCTGGGAATAATCTGAACAAATGAGGGTGTCTTCTCTGCACGAACATAAGAAATGCAGTGTGAGGTCAGACTGATGGTCTAGCTAGCCTGACTTTCTACCTCAGTGGCCATACGAGAAGCCAGTTAGAAGCCCATGTTAGCCCAGCTACTTCCCATAGTTCATTTCCTTTGTAAGCCCCCATCATCAACAGCCGCTGCATTCGTGGGTTTGGATGATTTCCACCTGGTTATTCTATTTATGAGAGCGGCCATGGGACGTGATCATTCCTTGCCACATTTAAAATGAATGGAGAAATGTTAATACTTTTAGGACATTTATTTTGGATTCTTTCTCCTGAAATACATGCCTTAGGCCATATGAGTTCAGGGTAACTAGCTTACATGTTCACAACTACCTCGCAGCTGATCAGACTTTGGTGAGATGTCCCAGTCCCAGCAGAGATGAGCCTGTTTGCTCCTACTCAATAACTCATTCACTCTGTAGAGGTGTAAAGCTGTTGTAAGATGGAGTGGCGACTGTGCTGCTTAGTTGGATGCTACAACCAAGGGAGAAATGCTAGCTGGGATAAATTAACAAATTAGTTTCCTTGACCAGTCCCATTCCAAATGATTTTTGCTTCTGAAACCTCTCTTCTCTTATATCATGTTTACTCTGGAGGAGTTACAAACCCTCAACAAACCTGGTCTGCATCTGCACAGCTTCATCCACTGCCAGATTTCAGAAGGGATCTTAATACCCTTTACACTAGCACACAAAACTGTCTCCAGCTGTTTCCAACCCTCCAAGAGTATCCATCTGGAGTTGGAGATCAGAGCTCTGGCATGTCACCCAATAACATATGGACTTTAAAAATAAGGCCTCAAGGCATAAACTCCTGAGTGTTCACTTTCACATGAATGCCTGGTCCAGAAGCTGAAGATCTGTCAGCAGATGCTTCCTCCTGCTGCACAGACAGACATTGCACATCCACCCAGTGCCACCAGTGGTATGTGCCCCTTTGCTGTCTGCCTCTGGGTTTCTCCTTCTGTAACCCAGATCACACCTTTTGTGACCCTTCCCACCAGAGACCCAACAAATCCCTTTTCAGACTTATCATCCACTAGATGCTGGTGCTGTGAACTATCAGGAAACTTTGATCTCCACTGATCTTGTGGTAGGATCAAGCTGCTAAATTTTTGAACTAGTCTGGACTGAAACTCATAGACTATAATGACTATCCTTGTGGGTATTATTAATATTGCACTTGACATGTGTGGACATGAGCCATACTCAAGGAAAAATTGTAATGACATTATCAGTTTTGATCATCTTTTAACTCAGCTCTCTTGAAAGAGAGACAGCTTCACCATAAATAGGGAAGCTTTGCTATATATAGGAAAGATGAAGTACAAGGAGGTGTTGTGCCATGTACAAGGTCATACAGGAAAGGCAGCCGTGAAGATCTCATGCCCTTTCCACTGTGACTCGACATCTGCTGGAGTTTTTTATAGTCCCCCGTAGAGTTGAATTCTAGCATGGTCAATATTATTTTTTTGTAACACTAAATCCTTTTCCTCTCTTGATCTGAACATAATATTGAAAGACAATGTCAACTGCATAGCACAACTGAAAAGCAATGAGGTTTGATTCATGGTCATACATCCAAGAACTTGAGAAAATTTGTAGGAGTTCAAATCCTATATTTTTACAGCCTCTGGAGGACAGACTCATAAATATTCCTGAGATACTTTTGCATTTGCTAGGAATTCCACGAATCTTTTTCCCTTCAAATTGTTTAAAATCTTTCTATCGAGTAAACTTTTAGCACTCGCAGTATCCCTTGGCAGGGAGGGATTAACTGCAGATTAACTGCACATTGTGCGAAGCAAGTTTTCTGTTCCGACCTGTTATCATCTCAAGCACCATTTTTTGTCTTTTCAAAGAAACAAAGAATAGTTGCTCTCTTTCATCCTCTTCATGCCACTCATAATCTGATAGACCATTATCATACTCTGCTTCTGTCATCTCTTATTCAGATGAAATATTCCTAGAGTACTTGGTTGTTCTATTCCTTTGATCAGTCTATTGCCCTTCTACGTATCTTTTCCAGTTCTGTTGCATCCTTTCTGGGAGGGGGGACACCAGAGCGACTGAAAACATTCAAGAAGCAGGCACACATTGAATTTACTCAGAGACATAATAATGCTTTCTATTTTGATCTCTATTCCTATCCTATTAATTCTTAACATTCAATTTGCTTTTTGTCACTACCATTGAGCACAGAGGTGACATATTCATAGAACCGCCTGTTATAAACACCAACTCATTCCTGAGTAAGTAATAGTCCATTCAAAGCTCGTCACTGTATGTAAAGTTAGGATTGCTTTTTTTCCCCATGTGTACCACTCTATACTTATTTCTACAGAATTTCAGCTGCTGTTTTATCATGAAATCACTCAGCAGTGTGATGTCCCTCTGCAATTCTTCCACATCATCCCTCATCATTACTACCTGGTACAGCATCATCAGAGGATTTAAGACACCTCATTATATCACTCAGCACCAACACACCTGAGTTACATCTCCCTTAGGGGTATTTTCCCACCTTTCCGTCTTGATGGCCAGGCTCTGTTGCAAGTAGTAGTGCAAAACCCTACAGAAAAAAACACACTTATGCTGTTTGTTTCTCTAAGTTCTTGGATAAAGGCGGGTAGCACTGACACAAGTAATGGCTTTGCCTTTATCTGTGAGTGGTGAGTGCACGTACTGAATTCAGAGCAAGCAGTTTTGAATAGGCTGTGAAAAGGGAGTCTCTCTGTGTGTGCTTGCCTGCGTATCTTTTCATCTGATATTTTTTTTTTTTTACTGGTGCGCATGAGACTTTGTGTGTGGCCTTCCTCTGAATTTGTTTTACTTGCTTTTTGATTGTAATAATAACACTAGCATTTAAAAGAAACCTTCTCCTTTAAATTCCCCAATGCCAAGAAATGAACTTTGAAATATGAAGGTTAGCGAAGACTTTGGGAACAACTTTGAAAGCAGCTAAGCTGTAAGCGATCGCCTTGTCCTTTAATCAGATGTTTGGCTTTGCAGCTCCTGCCATCTTCACGGATTAACTCCCACAAACTTTGTGAACTGCTTTTATGGAAAAGCACATCAAATAGATGACTCTGCTAAGAAGGAATTAATCAATTAAGCAGAAGCAGAGAAGCCTACTCTCTGCTGAGAAACTGGTCTACTGACACCTTCCTGCTCCCCACCTGCTCACTGCCACCTTGCCCTAAAACTTGTTTTCTTTATATTAGATGAAGGAGACTGAAATTGAGATGTAGATTCACCCCCCACACAGCTTCCCTTCCTGATATTTTTCTTCCAAGATAAATACATTTGTCTAGTCTCTAATTGTGAGCTCTGCAGGGACCAGCAGTCGCCAGTTGTGGCAATACTGCCGGAGTGTGCTTCCTAGCGAGCCAGGATGAATAGACTGAATGATCTTGCAGTGCCCTGGGTGATGAGCATTTGTCTCCCTGTGGTGGAGAGGCATAGGTTTTCAGTGTGTGTCTCCAACAGGAGCTGTTTAAGATCTGGCATTCCCATAGCTGTCATCTCAGAGGCCAGCTGTGTGCCCCAGTAAATCAGTGAGGTGGTAACAGCAGTGTGGCTGGTACCCCTCAGAGCGAGTAAGAGCAGGTTGGATGTTAAAGGCACAGTGGGGTCTCCTAGCAGGTTACCAAACTTCATGTCTAGGGAAGGACAACATGAGCTCAGCCATATTCCTGCTGCCAGACACAGGAGGAAGCTACAGGATAAAAGAATTCACACTGTGCTTTAGGACAGCACTGTTTGGGCACCACTCTGCTAAAGACTGCTAAGCACTTCCTGAAAATCTCAAGGTTTATCCTCTAGAGACAGCTGTGAGCTCATGGGCTCTCATTTGTGGTGACTGACAAGGTATGGGCATCCTTGAGGAAGCTGAGTCAGCTGGGATGCAGCTCAGTTCTCCCCTTCTGTGTGGTCTTGGGTGAGTTGTGTAGGCTTGGATTCAACAGACAGCTTGAGCCAGGTAACAGGCATTTGGTCTAAGTTGGTCTTCTAGGAATTTTCCATAGTCAATGGAGAGAGAGAGAGGAATTTCCAAGGAGAAAATTACCCCTTCCGGAATTAAGTGTGCAAATCAGGTAGTACGAAGCAGTGACTGGAGGTGTGAAGGAAGGAACCCAAGTGACCTGCCAGCCATCATGTTCCTACATGCCATCACATACATCTGTACCTATTTAGAGCACCCACCAGTGTTCTAAAATTGGACTTACAGTATTTAGTTCTTCTTTGGATGTCAATATAGAGAAGCTAGGGATGCAAGCTTTTTTTTTTTTTTTTTTTTTTTTTTTTTTTTCTCCACCAGAATCAGGCTTCTTTTGAATTGAAAAGGGATGATCTTTCATGACAGGAAGAGTTATGAAATTATAGTGTTGCTGCAGATGGCGTTTAAAGGAGGTCCCTCCCATCTGCTTGCTCTTGGGAATGTTAAATTCCTGATGTTATAGATTTTTGTAAAACACAAAGCATATTTCCAAGAACGTGAAGTCTGAGCTACCGTATCAGCCTTCACAGCCACATGGACAATAAGCAGGGGGGCAGTCTGCGGAAACTTGGCTGTATGGGCTCTGTGAAAGCAACTCTCCCTTCCTTCTGCATCATGAAGCGTGACCTCCTCCCAGGGCAAATCTATCCACAGCTCCAGGAATACTTGGAGTCCAAGTCATAGCTTTTGTTAACTGGAGGTTTGGAATTTCTCTTACAGAAATGAGATAACTCCTGTAGTTCTTCTCAGAAATAATCCTTGTAACCTCGACTAGGATAGACTGTGTCATCAGGCCCTTCTCTCATCTGTCACAGTCACTCCATCATATCATGTGATTAAGAGACATCTTAATACTTCTGCCTCTTGTCTGTACTGGTCCTAAAGGGAAGCTGATCTACAAGAGGTGGTGAGCATTTTCCTTCTAATTCCCACCCTAAAACAATTCCTGGTCTATTTATCCTCATTTTTACTCTTGTTAGCACTGTCATTTTTCTAATCTCTTCAACCTCCCTCATGCTTACCCCAGGTATATTTAGAAAAGTGTTTTTACAAATGGAAAAGATCTGTTAGTTTTCAGTTTATTTCCAGCTGGGTAGTTGTTTGAAGTATGGCTGTGCAGGTCTCAGGTGGCAGGAAGACTGAAATGTATCAAATAACTAGTTAACATCACAGCGACTCCCTCACAGAGAGATCTCTCCTTCTTCCAAATATTACTTTAGATTCTGTACAATATCTCTTATTTCCAGATATCATGACAATGTCAACAGTCTAATGACTCCTGCCAGCCGTGCACGGCCACTTTCCTGCTGCCACCCATCTGGCTCTACGGATGATTTAGCCTTTAGGCCATGATTTGGGATATAACTCTTAGTTTTTCAACTCAACCATTCCCCAATAAATATAGAGATGCTGGAACTTCTTTACAGGGCTGATGATCTAACGCCAAACATGGGTGATTTCCATGCTTATGTCTAGTTCTTGGGATACACTCTTAATGTGACCTCGTGCCACTGTCTTCAAGGCTGCTGGGAAACCGAACACATTCTCCTGATTGGATTTTTCTTGGTGTTTTCCTCGAATAAATTGACACTTGCAGACAAACTGCACTGTCCACAAAGGTGATTGTGGATTCTGGTTTAAATAAAGTGTGAGCACTACTCTTCCATCCCGGATCCTGGGGCACACAGAGCCTTCTAGCATCAATGGAGAAGTTGAGGTTGGAGACACCCCTGAAGATTGCCTTGTCCAACCGTTCCTCTCAAAGCAGGGTCAGCTACAGCAAGTTGGTCAGGCCCCTGGCTGGTTGGGTTTTGAGTATCTCCTGAGATGGAGACTTCACAGCTTCTCAATCTAACCTGCTCCGTGTTCTATCACCCCCACCAAAAAAAAAAAAAAATTGTTTTAGATGAGTTCTTTGTATTTTAATTTGTGCCCGTTGCCTCTTGTCTGTTCACAGGCACCACTGAGAAGATTCTGGCTCCGTCTACTTTACACCCTCCTGTCAGGTATTTATACACATTGATAATATCCCCTTCTTAAAGATGAGCCTTCTCTTCCCCAGGCTGAACAGTCCCACCTCGCTCATCTTCTCCTCATATACTGGAAGCTCTAATCCATTCATCATCTTTGTGGTCCTTCACTGGACTCCGGCCAGTATGCCCATGTCTCTCTTGTACGAGGGAGCCCAGACTGGAGGTAACACTCACCAGGCCTGGGCAGAGGGGAAGCATCACTCCCCTCAACCAGCTGGGCAAAACATCCTTCTGTTTTCCAAAACCAAGACCTGAAAGCAAGTCTGTGCTGTCTTCTTCAGAGTTACAGCACACAGCTGAGTGGTTTCAATGCCCAGCACTCTTATTCCTTAGCTAAGATATTTTTGTAGCAGGGAATTCCAATAAAGTTAGGGTATCTGCAGCATTTTTAAAGTTTGGCAAGATCACTCCTGCAGCAGTAAGCACTGAAGTAATGGCTTGTGAAGAAAAAAAAAAAAAAAAAAAAAAAAAAAAAAAAGGAGAGGAAAAGGCACATTTTATTTTTGATTTGAGAGTTAAGACCTTTCAGACAGAACTGTTTCCTGACTTTAATGAGCAGGGTATCCTGACTCAATCTTTTTCATTGCATTTTTGTCCCCCAATCATAGGATTTTTATTTTAAAGGACACAAACCTGAAAATATTGTACTCAGCTCTGCTTGAGCCTTCTGGAATATAATATGCCAGTTTTGGAGAGGATTGCAGAGTAACTGGCAATAAGACTGGGCCTGTGATGTATATTTGCATGTCCTTTAGAAAAACAGAAAGTGGCTGATCAAATAGAGGAGGGTCTGCAGGTTCAGTGCCACTCCGTCTCATGACCCACCAAAATCGTGTTATCAATAAAAAGGACACACTATAACTGTAGAAAAAATCCCCACCCTCTTATTGTTAGCCCAATTACAGTATTAACAGTTGGATCAAATGATAGTATTTATTGTTAGCCCAGTTACACTAACTAGACTAACACTCTTAGCCCAAAGTAGCACTGAAAAGCATCATGAATAACGATGCAAAATAACTTCCATTTTCTCTGGTGTGATGCTCACCCTGTTAGCATCCCTCCAGGCCCTACGGCTGAAGGCACCAGTGTCCTCCAGGAGAAACATGGGGGTTGCCACCGGTCACTACCACCATGAGGTCTTCAGCAGGAGTGTGGAGTGTGATATTCATGGTGGGGTCTGTTCCTCCTCACTCTCAGGTTCCCCCAGGGGTGCCCTCACCCCCCCTCTCCCCACCACCTGTTGCTCAGCCCCAGTGGCAGAGCTGCCCAGCGCCAGCCCGGGCACACCAAGGGCTGGTGTTTGCTGGGCAGGGCCTGCCCGGGGAGGCAGCCCTTGGCCATGGGGGTGTCCCCAGCGCCGAGCTCAGGCAGGTCCTTGGGGATCACACTTGTGATCCCAGGGACACCCAGCACAGGGCTGTGCTGAGACCCTGCAGGGTTGTGTCAGTGCAAAGCCCATGGTCTTCTGATAGTGAGAGCAAAAATCATTCTGAGTGAGCTGCAAAGCCATTCATGGCTTCTGAGGGGAAGTGGGATTAAAACCTTGGTTGTACTGTGCAACAAATCGGATTCAAAGACTTTGTTAGAGGAGACTGTCCCATAGCTGCTGATGTTGTAAGGATGTACTGCCACCCAATATTGATCCCATTTCTGACAGCAGGACAGAGGACACTCCACCCCACAACTAAGCAAGTGTCTATGGTGGACCGATCACGGCATAAAATTGAACACAGAAAATTCACAGAATGAGAAACCACCCCAAGGGACTGGTGCCACTTTTATTTGGTGTTTTCAAGTAGTTTGACTTGTCTAAATACTTGCAAAGCTATTCTCATTTACAGATGCTGGCTTTTTAGTCCCGATCGTGCCTCTGACAGTTATAGCTTCCCTCAACAACATGAAAGCCATACCACTTTCCTGCACCAATGGCTTCTTAAAATCCTAGATTTCACCTTAACAGTGGTGTGGTCTACCAGGCAGATTTTCACAGAAAACCAACATGTGTTTGCCTGGAAAAATCATCTCTCCCTCTGAGCAGGGAGATGGACTAGATGAATTCTGGAAGTTCCTTCTGACCTAAATTATTTTATTATTCTATGAATTAACCCTTATTATATGAATGACACCCTTTATCTAGAAAGAAGCATGTGCATGCCAGGAGTGAGTGGGAAACAGTCACCCCTGCAGGGACCAGTGCCAGGAGCTGGGCTGCAACATGCAGATCTGATGGAGAAAAGCAGTGGATCTGGAAACAAACCCACACAACTCTATCATGATTGCAAGGCATTGCCATTGGCACCTGAGCAAGGCAGGCGAGGTCCACAACCAGCTGCCAGACTGAAGCAGCTCCACTTGAACCAACCCCAAGGAGACAGCGAGGGTTCAGGATAGGATGTCCAGGATCCTGCAGCTACCAGCACAGGAAGTCTGGAAATGAGATATGGACTTTTTCTGCCCTGTGGATATGCACAAGATGCTAATCAATGTGCTCGGTTGTAATGATGAAGGACGGCACAGCCATGTCAGCACAATCCACCCTTGTCTCCAGCAGGACCTCAAGTTCTTCTGCATCAACATTCCCTCCATGCCCCGCATTATGGTAGAGGCAAGTTCAGCTATCCTATCGATGGGACTGAAGAAAACAGAAGATAGATGAAGATGGATGAAGACTTCCATTGAGACAACCAGCTGCAGTTCAGCATGGCTGTAATGAAGTGGGTGGGATCCAGTTGCCTACACAGACATTGAGTGCCACTTGGGATGCGCCAGGGTGTCCTGCCCGGTCTCCACTGCCAACCCAAGAAAGGCACAGCTCTCCAGTTGGTCCTGTGCCATATCTGCCAGCCTCAAGCACCCCAGGGCATCCCAGGTGGCACTTGGTGATACATTTAGAAAAGTGCTTCACAACTCCTCTGACCTCCAGGCCGGGTGAGCTGTCTGATATCTGCTGTTTTTCTAAATAAAGGCAGATACCAGAGACGTCTGAGCTCTGCTGGAGCTGCTGTCTCCAAACTGTTCCAAAGTCAGAAATTAAAAAAAAAGAAAGAACATTTATCTGTAGCTGCTGGACTCAGAGGCCTGTTCATCTCAGTTTCATGAGAACATAATTGAAAGCCAGGCTGTTTTTCACTTCATTTTGTGTTTGGGCTCATCCCCTTTGCCACAACTTCCCACAGCCCTTTTTAATGATAAGTACAAAAGCCTGTTTTCAAAGAATATCTTTTCCTGTAGTTTTGGTCCTGATCCTAAAAAAAGGAGGCACGGAGTAGCACATAACACATCAGAGCTAGTCATGTGGCAGTGGCTCCTCTCTTCCTGAGTTTAACAAGTTCTTAAGGCTCATTTCCCTTTCAGATATCTTATAGAAGAACGGGATCAGCACTCGCTTTCCTGCTATAAAGCCCAGAGGATGCCCTGAAGAGATCTATAGTAAATGAGATATCACGTTAGCGTGTATACCTGAGGTCTACTACCAAAGCACAAACCTGCAGATATTTATCAGTGGGGACTCTGCCTCTCAGTGGAGGTGCTAACCTCCAGCACTCGTTTCTGAGCTGGTGGACGGTGTAATCCTTCCCTCACAATCCCTTTTCTGACCACCCAGGGGACTGGTACCACTTTTATTTGGTGTTTTCAAGCAGTTTGACTTGTCTAAATACTTGCAAGGCCGTTCTCATTTTCAGATGTTGGCTCTTTAGTCCAGATCTTACCTCTGAGAGAGTTACAGCTTCCCTCAGCAGTACGGCAGGCAAACAGGAAAGTCCATCTTGTTCTAAGTGGCTGGGATAAGATTTGCGCTGAAAATAAATCTACACCGTAAAACATGCTGTCCCCAGAATGTAATCCTGGACAGACCTCCTATATCTTGTCCCCAGAGTGAAATCCAGCTTTTCTGAGTCCACAAATCTTTCTGTGTCTCTTGCAAATAAATATGAGAATGAATCTCCTTGCATCTGGTAACACTGATGGCATGTGCTGGTTTGGTTGCTGCTGAAGCACTCACCTGGCTTCTCCACAACAGCCTATTTACGCATGAGAGGAGAAACCCTTCCTACATCTACAAGGCTTCCATTTTGACTGGATTGGAAATTCTAGAATGTTTTACAAGTGTAGTTTACCTGTAGTAGCCTCAAGGCCAAGGACTTGTTGATTGTTGGCAACTTCTCAGCTCGCTCTGACTTGATGAAACAACAAGTCATCATGGTTCAACCATGGAGTTCCCCCAGCCATGCTGCACTATCCACTTGCTCTGAGGTATTGAGAAGGAGAACTACTTGTACCTACAGAAGACCTCTGAAAGCCCATGACCTGGAGAAGGATATAAGGTGATGGTGTTACTGGTCAAGGCACTTGCATACACAGTGAAGAAGAAGTGGAGAAGAGAGAAGTGGAGGTAAAGTGCCACTGACCCTTATTTGCAGATGGAGTCTCTGCGCTGCTGGTTTCTCTAATTCAGGTGTGGATGTGTTGAGACATCTGGTCTGTACCAGGCAGGGAAAGGCACAGTTGTGTAGGCGAGGGTTGGGACACCCCAGTGAGACCTTTCTTGAATGATTCACATGTCAGTATGGTTGACAGCAGCTGGAAAGTCAGTGGAGGCTGCAGGGAAGAGAAGTGTAAAAATTAGGAGCAAACTGGTGCTGAGGGATGATGGGGGCTGTATGACCTCAGATCCCCCTCTCAGACCTGAGGAGATGTGACATAACTAAGGCTTGGTAAGGCATTGGTTTAGGAACCAAAAGCACCTATTTTAACACCTGTTTTATCCCATCTTGAACCACCTGTTTTATCCCATTTTGGAGCCTTTAAGAAAGTTTTTCTGGTTTTCACATTGCTTCTGGTCTGGTGTCATGCACCTCTCCCTGCCTTATCCTCCTGCCCATGGTGCTGGCTGCCCCACCATGTAGCCCCTCTTCTCACAACCTGCATTCAGAGGCCACCTCTGAGATCCATATCACTTTCCTACACCAATGGCCTCTTAATATCCCGGATTTCACCTTAACAGCGGTGGGGTCTACTAGGTAGATTGGATGTGAATGGATAAGGGAAAGATGGGCTTTAATCCGTGGTTGATTAACACCCCTTTACCCTTCAGTACCAGAGTAATTGTGAACCACAGACAGCCCTGGAGGAAGGACTGGTGGATTTAGCATTCCCTTCCCCCCTGCTTCTTCCTTATTATGACAAGAGGAAGAAGGAAACAGCAGAGGGGATGCTTGATTCCTCGTCTGACAGTACCCCTGGAAGGTCACAGGAACATCAAATTGTGATGAGACTGGCACATTTTTAATTCTCCCTCATTACAGCCTCTGTTAAAGCTACATTACAATAATTGCTTTAGTTCTGCTACGGTATTTTCAGGTCTCTTAATGTAGCTGTCAGCTCAGTGTGCAGGGAACTAACACCAGCCAAAAAAAAAAAAAAAAAAAAAAAAAAAGGAAAAAAAAA
>NW_020799092.1:79186775-79191944 GCF_003259725.1 Athene cunicularia
AAAAAAAAGGGGGGGGGGGAAGGAGAAGAAACACTCAAATGAAAACCTGGTAGACTAGCAGAGAGGGTTCAGGGGTCCAGGACTGGGCCAAATTTTGGGTGAGGAGGTGGTAAGTCCAGGCTTGCCATGGGTGCTGCTCAGATCCTGCTTCTGAGGGACCACTGTGAGCTGGAGACAAGGTTTGGATTCTCATGTCTCACAGCACAGATTCCCACAAACCCATCTCTGGACAGGGAAATGGTGGGGTTTTACAGTCTGCAAGGTCTAGCAACATGGAAAGGGGACACTGCAGTGGCATTTTGCATTTGCTTGTGATGTTTTGAAGCACCTGTCCATACCTCGGCCACTCCGGAGCATTCAGTCTAACAGCCCTCTCTCTTGGACATCAATCTGGGATTAAGACACCTCCATGGATTCAATGTAGGACAGACATCTACTGACAAGATAGAAACCATGGAAAGGGAGTTTTCATCATCCACCCTGAGGTGCTTGCTCAGCTCAGCAGCCCTCTCAGGAGCCGTGCTCTCCATGATTTCAGCCTTGGTCCCTTTTGCATCCACTCTTGGCTTTTTTTGTTGCCATCTTTGGTCAAATGAACCAGCTCTGGCTTGTGCTCTCCAGGCTTGCAATGCCTTGGCCATCCCACAGCCCCTGTCCTTGCAGCCAGACAGCTTTGCCTCCCCCTCCGCATCTGCAGCAACGCCCTCACCCCAACCCACAGCCCAGCAGCTCCTCGTGCAAACCCTCCCACTGCAAGAGAAACACATCAACCTCCTCACCCTCAAAAAACACTGCCTTAACCACTGCTCACTTCAGAAAACCACTAATATGGCATAGGCACACCCTTTAAAAAAGCAAACACTCCTCCTCTCCCCTCCAACCACGCTGCAGCTGCAGGCAGCGTGCCCTTTGCTTCCAAGAGTGCTTTCCTCTCCACATGTGCTGTGCATTCAAAAACATGCCCACCATGAAGATGTGCCCCTCTCTCAAACCCACACCCTTCAACACGCAACACAAACACATGCTCTCACACTTTCTCCATTCCCACAGCCATCCCTCATTCATTAAGGTCTCCGTAGGAATTTTGCAACTATGTGAGGAATTGTTCATAATTAGTTAACAAGAAAGAAAAATAAAGTCTCCTAAGCTGTCAGCAATCGTCCAGAAAACTAGCAACAGATCTGAGCACCATTTGGTCTAATTAGTTTTGATATTTCACACAACATATTTCTCAATTTTCGGTGGAGAAGGGGATAAAAAAAATCCCTCTGAGGAGAACAACAAGAGTATTTTTGTAGAGAGATTTGGTGGCAAAGCCAGAGGGAACTCTTGATAAACAAACATGAATTTATATTCCTTTTCTGAATCTTTCACAGCAGTTGCTTCATCTTCTGCTTCTATGGGCATGTGCAGGCCTGGGTGGGGCCAGCCTACAGCTGGCATGATTCAAAAGAGTTCTTCCCTCAATAAATCCTTCAGAATTTTCTCTCCTGTGGTGAGGTCGAAGGTCATTGGCAGTCGGTCTGTACCTCCGGTCCTGCAGGATGATGGTTCTGTTGGTGGAAGGGTGCTGAGGAGACATTTTCTCCCAGGAATCTATCTGCACTGTGTCCATCTCAACACCTTCATTGACCTCCATAAGACTGCAGCAAGAGTTGGGCTCTGATGTATCTTGAATGCAACTATACAGAGCAAGTGAAATCTGCCTCCACGGACAGGTACTTCTCAATCCTCAATACAGCATCTCCAGGATTCCTCACACACCTCAGGAGTCACTAGTAGACGCACAGGTTTTGTGGGTGACCACCTCTAATTGACCATGGTGATGGTGTCTCATGGTCTGAAGAAAAATTAACAGGTTGTCAGCGTGAGATGTGCAAGAGCAGGGTGTCTATGTCCCCCCTGCAGTCAGTAGAGAGAAGATGGGTGTGACATCATGTGAGGCATCTAAGATGGAGACACGGACTCACCGCCGGTAGGTGCCAATCTTGTCAGTGATTGTGGAAGGAGTCTAGACAATTATCTAGGGATGGTGTTCAACAATTACAACACAGAATCTGTCTCTGAGCATGTCATCCTCAGCTGTCTTTATCAGAAGAGACAGTCAGTGTGGGCAATGAAATTTAGTGTGATTCATCTCTTCCAGAGATGACATCCACTTTTCATCGGTTGAATGACAGCTTAAACTCCAGTGATGATATTGACTCAATCTCAATTGTCTGCAAAGAGAGACAGGACACTTAGCTCAGGTGCAGGCTTGTACATTAAGAATACCCAAGAAGGGGAGAGGAATTTAGCCAGGTAAAAAAACAAAACAAACAAACAAACAAACAAACACAAAAAAAAACACCAAAAAAGATCAAACAAAAACATTCAATGCCATTTGCAATGCTGTAGACAAGGATGGATATACCAACAGGCCCGCGTGTATGTTCAGGAAGCTCTCATCACTAGTGTCAGTGACAGCCAGAGCTCACAAAATGCTGGAGTCTGCTGTAGGGTGAGATAAAGCACTTCTTAGTGATCTTAGGTTTTTGTTGGATTTATCAGGAGAATGGACCCCGGATCATGTGGAGACCGGTGCCTCACAGACTCCAAAGCTTAGGTGTTTGCATCAGAAGCTGACTCCCACCCTTAAAGTGAGACTAAGCCCACCCATAGGAGATGCTTAAGTTTTGGATGGAAAGTTGTGGTGTTGTCTGAGATGAACCCGGGACTCAATGTACAAGACAGATCACAGGGCAGTGTTAAGAGTCCAGTGAACTGCAGACCCCAGGCTGGTTAAACATGGGTGACAGGAATATGGTGGATGGTGTGGGAACGTAATTCACAGAGGTGTGTGAGCATCCAAGGTGTCCTGCTGATAAACATCCTGTCATCTTAAACATCCTAAGGTGACAGCTCTGATGAATTCTCAGCTAAGAAACTGTATAAATGTCCCCCCAAAAAACAACCTCTGCAGGAAGTCCAGGTAGGATCTATGGACCTCACAGTTCTTATTCTGAGGGCTTCAAAAGGATTTGCATCATACTCCAAAAATATTTTTAATTGATTTTTCAGTGATTTTTTAAGTGTTCAGAAAAAAAACCCAAACTGTGCTGTTAATCATCCCCTTGGCAGGTCCGAAGAAACTGTGACATGGGCTATGCTGAACCTTGGCAAATGTGCGAGAGAATCAGTCCTGGTATTAACTGCAACTTGGACCTTCTGCAGTATTAGGTCTGACAGAAACATATGCCTGTGGCTAAGCAATGGACAGCCTTCTTTGACGTAACTGCTGAAAAATAAACCTTTTTCATCCTAGAGGGATGGTAGGTCTCATAGGTCTTTGAAAACAGAATTAACATTAATTTCTCTCTCCAGACAGATCAGCTGAGGCCCAGAGATGAGAGGCCAGCAGGTAAGCTCTTCCCAGCAGTGGAGAGCTTTATTAAGGTGTCCTCCCGCCTCTTGGGCTACCTGATGAGTCCAGTACTTAGCATGCCAGGTTACAGAAGCAAGCTGGCCCCTACCCTGTGAACACCCATGGGAGTCTCCTGTTTTCTCTTGAAGTAAGCAATCATGCTGGCACTGGAATATGGAGAGCACAGAGAAAAGAAATACAGTCTTCCACCTTCAAATATCCTGACTCGGGATCACTGGATATTGCACTTTTTAGATGAGAGGTGGAAAAGACAAAATTACAAACTGCCAAAGTGGCATTTTCCAAAGTGTTTCCGGTCCTATTTTTAAACATATTTCAATAGTAAAGATTACAGATGATCACTTAGTAGTATTTTCAAGGTGTCCAGACAGTTTTAAAAATCTCAACCTTAAGGTCTTAAGACTTATGACCTTAGGAGTCCATTGTCTTCTGGTAGACTAATAATCATTCATTCAAGAAGCAGGGTCACGGAGGGTGTGATGGGGACAAATTTATAGATTTCCCCATTCAACCTTAAATACAGGTGAGCAAAGAGCAGCTAACTGTTTTATTCAGAGCCTTCTACATGGCACTGGGGAAGGAGGAGAGGATTTTTGTGGAAGCAGAGGCATTGTCAGGGGTAGATATTTAGCATCTGGATTGGAACCTGACTGCAAGTTTAGCAGCTGTTTTTA
This sequence comes from Athene cunicularia, assembly GCF_003259725.1. Lineage (NCBI taxonomy): Eukaryota > Metazoa > Chordata > Aves > Strigiformes > Strigidae > Athene > Athene cunicularia. The sequence continues at coordinate 79,190,874 of NW_020799092.1, forward strand.
CCAAATGGGAACAAATGTCTCCCAAAACAAATGAGCCTTGGCATGTACGATGCTAAATCTTGAAGGAAAAAAGAAAAAGAAGACATGGGAGATCTAAAACTGGCCTGCTCTCACCATCAGTGATACTGCAGGGAATTTGGCAGTTGTTTAGAGGTTAATCTGAATATTGACTCTCTACCTGACAGCCTCACAGCTCCTCTGTGGTGGATATGGTAAACTTTTGCATTTGCTGTCCTCAAGTATGGTATAGCACAGCTAGGGACCAGGAATGGATCTCAGCAGGAAACAGCTGTGTTCATCTATTGCTTTGTGAATGAAAAATGTTGCCTAAAATGACACGGAAGAAACCGAATCCCTCCTCATTGCAAACCCTTTGTGATTCCCAGTGTTCAGCAACTGTAAGGCAACTTTTCTGGCTCCAGTGGGGAAGACCCTGAGGCTGTAAGAGGAGAGGTGGAGCAGCGGAAAAGACATCACGCTTATCATCGTCTGTAGGTATCACCCAGAAATGCCATCACCACACTTTTACTCGCTCCATCCTGTGACACAAAAGCCAAAGGAAGTCTTTAAACATCACCTGGTGTTGCTGTTCAATACCAGGGATGATGACACCTCAGAGGGTTAAGTGTCTGGGATGCTCTAGGGGTAGGAAGCAGCATGACCACCACCTCTGCCCTGGTGCTTGGGGTGGCTGAGCCATGGCTACATGCGATTGCGTTAATCTGCTAGACATTGTTTAGGCCAGTGCTGGGAGGACCGTGCCTTTGTGAATTCTCTGAGACCACAGAGGGGTTTGTGTTCCTGGCCAGGAGACTCAACAACATGTTTTTTGGCCTTGCTGCATTTGGTCTTGAATGAATCAGGAACACGGAAGAATGGAGGGACTAAAAGCAGGTAGTAGTGCCTCATTTTATTTGCAGTGGCACATGTTTTTGGAGCAGTGGTCCCCAAAGTTGCAGTCATAAAACTACTACTATTTCCTCTTCCTCTTCCTCTTCCTCTTCCTCTTCCTCTTCCTCTTCCTCTTCCTCTTCCTCTTCCTCTTCCTCTTCCTCTTCCTCTTCCTCTTCC
>NW_020799092.1:79191994-79201469 GCF_003259725.1 Athene cunicularia
TCTTTCTTTCTTTCTTTCTTTCTTTCTTTCTTTCTTTCTTTCTTTCTTTCTTTCTTTCTTTCTTTCTTTCTTTCTTTCTTTCTTTCTCCCTCATTCTTTCTCTCTCTCTTTCTGTCTTTTTCTTTCTATTACTTTATGGTTTATTTAAACTTTTTCTATCCCCTATTGCCTCTTTTCCTTATCACTCTTACATGTCCCATGAAACGCACCCCGAGAGAGGACATGTTGACAGTCAGCAGGGCCCACCAGCATTGGTCTCACTCAAGGATTTACCTACTGCAGGGACTGTCTGCCTCCAGCACAGCTTGCTTCATCACTGCCACCTCCTTCCCCAGGGCAGAGCAGGACCGAGTACTTTATGTGCCCTTGTCACCAGCAGATTAATGAAAGCTGGGAGGACAGAAGGGGGTTGCAGCACACTGAACCGTGACAGGATCCCACTGCTACCCATCCCTCCAACACAGTGATGATTTCTGGCTCAATCTCCCACCCTGCCAAGATGCACAGCAAATGGTGGGGACTGGTGATAAAAAGGACCCTGTTCATTAAACGAAGCTCTATGATAGTCTGTATCCATAAGATGGATTCATGTCCCTTGTTTTTTCCTCACATTGAGGCTGTGGTGCTGAGAAGGCCGGATAGCATTTGGGCTGTCCACACCTAACTGTTTGGGCTAGCACAGCATGGCTTTGTTTTGCAGATCCCTTTGACACAGTCTTAGAAAACGCATCTTCATGTCTAGTAAGACAAGTAATATACATTTCCTTGCACACAGGCATCTTGTGCCATTTGAGATGCTTTAGGCTAGAAGATGTGACACAGCCTATAGAGACTCCCAAACCCTTCAGAAATTGTACTGGGGGCCAGGTGGGGAATAGAATGTCTAAAGTGGTACCCAGCACCTATCTGCAGACAACACAAGGGCCTGGCTTTTCCCATGCTCAACAGGGGCTATGCAAATTCTTCCCCATGCTGGAAACTCTCCCGCAATTTGATTTGCACAATATTGCTTCAAATTTCATGGTGCCCAGCAGGAAGGAAATCTGAAGTCACCCCTGAAAGTCATGACAACTTTCTTCACTGAAAGAGTGCCACCACCGTGGCTCTCTTCAAGACTTTCTGGCAATGATCAGATAAAAATGTCTGGAAGCAAGGAAGTTATTTGAAATAAGTAAGGTCCTTACTGACATGCAAATTAATGTAATCGTATGGGAAGAAGTCACAGCACTGGTTCAGGATCCCTAGCCTCAGTTCTGTGGTATCGCCTGCACAACTTCACAACATTTTTAGACTCAATCAAAATTTATGCAGAAAAAATCAATCTGTATTTTGACAGTGGAAAAGTGTAGAAAAATGAGATAAAAGCTTGATATTTGTTTGAGTAAAATGACGCATGTTTGACTTTCCCTTGGAAATCTGCAATTTGTTATCTTAGTCCCAGTTGTTGGCTGTCTGGAAACTTGAGAAGGAATTTGGATGTCTTACACCTGGGGAGCAGGTGGATTTTGGAAGGAACATGGAGGTGACTGAGGTGCTCCCAAGCCCCAGCCCAGTCTCCCAGGACCAGCTGATCATATGCTCCACGACTAAATTTTCACTGAAGACAGAAGCAGTAGAGGGACTGAGGAATGAGAAATTGCAAGAGAAATTAGATGAGGAGGAGGAATATAAATAATCACCAAAAACATTTCCAAAATGCACATCTGTTAGGAGGGAGTGTGGAAAAGATAATAACAATATAACAAATTATAATAATAATAATAATAATACAACGGGGACAAGGCTATTTATTGTGAATCTTTCCCTCAGCACCAAACAAAGAGGTACCAAGCACCAATGCCCAGAGCAGCCCAACAGCTGTGACCCTGTTGCCTGCTTGGCTGGGCTGGGGGATGTTGTGCTGCTGACCCTGGGATCAGAGCAGGCGCCACCATCCCCACCACTGCTGCTTGCCAGTGGCAACAGGACCAGCAAACTTGACTCTCGGACCATCTCCTATCTGTCTCTGAATCCTTCCTTTCCTCCCTCGTCCCTCTGGCAGGGATAATTTGGCTGATGCTCCGTTCCCTGCCACATCCCGAGCTCTCTGTAAGGAAGGGAAAAACTGGTGGTGACTCAGAGGTTTGCAGAGCACAGCCAAGGTGACAGGTGCAGGAGGAAAGCTGAAAGAGAGAAACAATTTGTTCAGCAGAGCATCAAAGGAAAATATTCCTTCGCCACTCTCATTGATTCTGTACCTTCTCCAGAAGTTACTCACCGTTGTTTAAATCACTTTATCCTGTTAATCCACCAAAGGCAGGTGAGATCAGGATGGGTTAGCACAGAATTGCAAATATATTATTGGGATATTTTCTGTGAAGACAAATAGACCTTAAAGCACCTTAATGTCTAATGCCAGAATGCTGTGCTTAATTAAGCAGCTACAGGGGCCATTTACAAATGTGATTTCTGGATTGATTATCTATAACTCTCTCTGCAGCCCCTATTAACGGCCTCCTATGAATAGGATTGTTTCCTATAAGTGTCTCATCCAGGAAGATGGGGTGGCTGCATTTGCTGGGCATCTTATTCCAAAGGATCAACCTAATCAGCAACAAGCATTGATAGGGGCAGAGAATGAGGTATAAATCTCCTCAGGGGCTTGTGAGGGGAGGATATCAGTGATAAATCTGCAGATTAAAAGGCTGTTGCATTACCGTTGAGAAAGGATACAATGTGTGTGTGTGTGTGTGTGTGTGTGTGTGTGTGTATTAGGCCAGATCCAAAGCTTGTCCTGTGCGTTTGTGTTGAAGGCTTGATAAAAAGCTTGTTCAAATTAACAGAGTGAGATTCGGCTGCCCTGTTGAAATGGTCAGGCATTAAAGTGTCCGAACGGGAGGCTGAAGCCGAGGAAAATGGTAGAGGGAAGACAGGTTTGCTGTAAAACTTTCCCCAGGAGGATCTCAGGACAATATGTAATATCTTCTAGTGTAACTTCACACAGTTATGTGGGGATACCAACAACTGGCTTTATGTGTCGCTGTCCTCACTTCCAGAGTTTGCTGGAAGGGTGACTGAAGTCCTGAGGTCTTGCGATACAACTTCAGCTGTCGTTCTTGCCATGACAACTCTTCACTCACTTGCAGCCTGTTTGTAGCACGGAGCTACTGAGCAAGAGAGAGCTGTTGGCAGGGGTGTTGTCACGATGAGGTGCAGCATCAGTTTATATGGCAGAGGCAGAGCAGCAGCATTAGGAGAAACTTCACAGCAACATGGTGTTTGGGCTTCTCACCCACTCCAGGATCTCACAGGATGGCTCATTCTGGCTTTTTAAAGTGTGTAAGCAAGAGATCATGGCTTTGCATACATGCCACTCTGCTAATTACAGGATGACCACCAACTCTAGCAATGAAGATACCATGAACCAGTGCAAAGAAAAGCCTTCAGACTGACAAGCGGTATTCTGCTGGAAAAAATAGGCATATTCTACTCTGGAAGGAACATGCCTGTGCTCACTGGGGTCAGTGCATCATCTCTCAGCTGAAGAATGGTTCTCCCTTGGCTTCCTCCTGGCTGAAGAACGGGGAGGATCAGCGAAGTGCCTGGGGATGAGATCTGTCACTTCCCAACTCCAACGTGTGCCTGGGGGAGGATGGAGAAACAGCAGCACACATACAGAGAAAAACCCCCAAAAAAAACCAAAAAAAAAAGAAAAAAATATGTCAATTATTTAAGAGACAAAGCTTCTGCCAGGAAACCCAATCTATTCCAGGAGCCTGCAGCAGGTTTTGGACACCTTGCTTAATCATAACTCGCCACATATTATTTCCCTATAAACAAACTACAATGTTACTCATATAAACAGCTTTATCTTGACAGCTGCAAAATGCCAGGATTTAATGTCGAATGAACAGAGTTTCACCATATGGTACCACTCCGGGCCTGAGACGTTATAATCCACAGCATATTGCCTTCCGGAAACAGCGATTACAAGGAAGGCCTCTCTCCCCTCTCCTTTTAATTGTATTTGTTGTCTCTAGCTCACATTGTCTTCTCCTTTTCCTGACAGCTTAAAATAATCAGTCTCTGGGAGGGAGGGGGGCCTGGGTTGGGTTGTTTTCTCAGTTTCTATTCTTGAGAGAGGGGTTTGACAAGGTGCTGAGGGTTTGGGTAGCTCTTCGCAGGGCTCAGGGTTACAACACCCATCCTAGCTGATCTTAGTCCCAGCCCACTAACCCCCCAGGCTGGCAGATCAGAAAGGGCTTCATGATTATGTCTACATTAACTAGAGCTGCCAGATGGCTCATGCAGTGGAGACTCCTTTTTTTTTTTTTTTTTTTTTTTTTTTATAAAATAACATGGGATGGCAATATTAACTTTTGCTTTTTCCTTTCTGTCTGAAAACTAGATGATCTGAATCAAATTCTTCACTCCTGGGGACCCACTGTTTGTGTTTTTCCTGTAAAAAGATGTGAAGGTACCTGTGAACACAGACAGGGTGGCTAGAAGGCAATGCCTGGGTACAAGAGGATGCCAGCTGTGACATTCTAATGAGAGCTCAGCTCTTCTTCAGGCTGAGGAGGGGAGAAATTGATTGTTTTACATGTCTTCCTGCCATGGTAAAACTTGTGCCTTGTCTCTCCCAGGCCCAGATTTGTGCTTCCTCTCAAGATCTAGCCCCATTAGTGGAGTGTGTGGAAAAAGCAACAGTGCTGCTCTCTAGTCTTAGACAGGAATCTGATGATACGGGCACCATCTGGTGTGTTGGTGGGCAACAAGTGAGGGAAATCCACTATATCCTTCATTTTTCATCATCAGCTAAGACAAGTCTGGAATTGTAAGTCAATCCTGGCTCTGAAGCAGCACCCAGGGAACACATGATTATACCAAAGTGACCCAGGCTAAGTGGCAACCAGCCAGGTAGCCATCTTCCATGAAAGATCTCTCGCATGCCTCTGACATAGTATCATAGAGCCATTTAGGTTGGAAAAAAAACCCTTTAAGATCATCAAACCCAACTGTAAACCTAACATGGCCAAGTCCCCCTAAATCATGTCCTAGACATTTTCCCCTGTACATCTGTATTTGCTGTTCCTGGATGCTGTGCAGGTTTCAGGTGACCATCCTTTGTGACCAAGGAAGGAAATTTTGTGTAGTTTTGTATTTTTTGCAAAGGGCTTTTTTTTTTTTTTTTTTTTTTTTTTTTTTTTTTTTTTTTAATTATTATTATTTGGATGTATGATTGTCATTTGCAGCTGCTGGAAAGGAAGAAAGTTTTTACAGCTAAGCTATTACAACTCCTCTAGGCTCTCTGAATATTTGCATGCAGTTTCTGGTTCTGTTGCAGAATTCCTATGTGACCCAACTCATGAAATTTTTATAAGTTTAAGGTTTTCCCATCTGAAAAAGGAAAATAAACAAGATACTTGTTTTTCTCGGTTCCATTGCTCTTCATGCATACTTGTGCCGATTCCAACCTATTGCTCTGGCAATGGCAAAGTTGCAGCCCTTTGGGGTGGATATAACCCCAAGTTTTGGTCCCTTTCTCTGACAGTGATGTCCACCTTGCTGTTCCTTTTTATCTTATAAAGGTAGGAATCTGTATGGCCGTTGGAGGCAGAACAGGGAAGTCATGGGGTTAAATTGCAGCAGAGAGATTATTATTGATATTAGGAAACACTTGCTAGGTCTAAGGACAAATGAAGAGGGTTGTTCTGATCCTTGCAGAAATCCTGGTCACTGCTTTGGCAGGGAGCATAACCACGACCCAGAACAGTGCATGGACATGCAGGTGGGAAAATCCATCCTGGTTCTGGCAACTGAGCCAGTGACAGTGGATCAGTGACAGTTAATAGGTCCTGAGTTTCAGCAGGGAGCACCTTGTTCACGAAGCAAAGCCAGATGTTGGCAACACGCACAAAATTCAGGGAATCATTGAGAACAGGGACCCAGAAGGTCATCTAGACCCCTCTTGGCTTGACTCATGCTCTTAACCATTGTTTGTCCAACTTCTTCCTAGATCTTTGATGATTAAGGGGCCTTACTCTGTTCTAGCACCCTCATGGCCTTGTCCTTAACTAGCCTTTCCTCATGGGCTAAATCTCCCCTGCTGCAGTGTAATCCTGGACTTTGCTCTCTCATCCCCATTCTCCATGAGGAGGGTCCACATTGCTCCTGTGAAGGTGCTTGAGGGCAGACTGATCGACGGTGCATCTTGCAAGTCAGGTCTGTGTCATGACTCAGATGATGGGAAGGCAGATGGTAATACTTTTGGATATATACTTCACATAGAAGCATTTCTTTGTTACCCCTTTTACTACACAAATCCATATATCAATGTTGAAAGGGGAAAAAGGATTCATTGCTCACTAGCCCAAGTGGAATAGCAATGGGGTTCATCTACCCCCATTTCAGATGTCTAATGAAAGTATCCACAACTCAAATACATGTCTTTTATGCAAAGTGATTGCTGCACAGATCATATTAAGAACACAACAGAAACATAAAGAACTAGAAGATCACTTGGACCATTTCCTTGGCCAAGAGGCAATGACATCTTGCTATGCTCCTGCTTCTAGGTGTGGTGCAACGTCTTTGTCTGTGCCCAGCGTGCAAGTTGCTGGGGTGGGAACAGGGTGTAAGTTATGGCAGCTCATAACATAGTAGTCAATCTGCATGACTGATGAGAAGTATCTACTTCAAGATTGGTGAGATGCCTCCAGGCCCTGGCCCTACATGAGGAACCAAATTTGCTGATACCTACTCTGCCATGGGAGCACCAGAAAGCCAGAAACTATGCTTCAGTTCCAACCAAAGAAACACTTCAAGGGTGAAACATGGCAGGTTTGTGAGAGCAGAGACATAGAGGTTCCAAACAGCCAAACCCGCAGGCTGCAGCCATGAAATTCACACTGGGATACAACCAAAACATCGAGTTTATGGACAATCATTACACTGGATTTATGGTTCATCTGCGGGATGGTGCATTAGCAGCTTGGCTGGACCTTGGTCTACAACTGACGTTAAAAGCCTTCAAGCACTACAGCAGCTAGGAGCTTTATCACTGAAGAGATAAGTGCTGCTTTTCTCTTAACATTCTTAAAAAACGTTGAACAAAGCAGTTCTGCTTGACTAAAGTCTCCCTACATCACTACAGTGTTCCTTTCTTCCTCGTCCCTTTTGATCTAATTTGCAAAGAGTAATTAAAATCCACAGCCAAAACGTGAAATAGTTGGGGCAGGATGACATTCTTGCTATTAGCAGCAAGGGGTGAAAGGCAGCGAGTGAGGCTGACAGTGCAGATGGGGGACAGCAACGAGTACGGAGCCCAGTCACATCCTGTCGAATTGCAGTTTGATGTCTCCGGGCCATCTGGAGCTGGTCTCCTTCTGACGTGCTGCAGGATCCCAGGGCCAGGAGGGGAAGGAGAGCTCATCTCCGAGAGGCAGTTAAACCGAGCCAGCCTTGGTTGAAGTGGTATTGGCATGCAGTGAGCCCCAGACAACCACAAGGAGTGAAAACTGCCCTCGGAGTACGGCTATGACTAGCGGATAACCATTCCCACTACAGCACACGGCGGCTGCTCTGGGTGAGGATGGAAACTAAGGCTCATTTGATGAATCTGGAAAGAAATAACCTCTGTCAACAGGATTGCAGCCTAATTGCACGACAGTCACATGTGTTAGCATGTAACAGCACAGACCTGAGTGCTCGCTAACAGCCACAGCAGGTTAGATGATCTTGCCCATATGCTTTGTGACCCTTGTAGCTCACCCCTTTGTCCTCCCAGTCTACCCAATCCCAGGCAGATTCCACAAAATACTTGGCTTAAAAAGGTGCTGATCACCTGAACACCAACGACAGCTCAGCACCAAGAGAATGGAAGCCCTGAGTGTGGCTGCTGCTGAGCTGCTTGGGGAGCTACCCAGGCTGAGCTCATCAGTCCCAGTTTTATTAAAAAGTAATTCTTAAGGGAACCAACCTCTCCCATTTACATGGACTAGCCTTGTGCGTAGTGGGAGAAAAAAAGCACTTCTGGCCACCTTTCATCTCATCCTGCAGCGACTGCCTTAAGGGGAAATGATAAATTGTGCCTTATATACTGCAAAGAGGTCTGAGAGTGGCTGGTTCAGACACAAGCCCTACTTTGTGGCCAGGTGATGTCTAAGGTTAGACAAAATGAGTTTTGGCTCTAATAGCCACGCTGGTCTACATCCAGCCTCAGCCACCCTCAACACCAGAGCTGCTGCCCAGCCTTGCCAGACAGGTTGCGGATAATTGTCCAGGACTCTTTTCAACAAATTTGCTGCTCTTTTCTCTCTTCCTGGCAATAGATAAAGTTGTTATCTTAAGCGTAACACATTTGCACACAAATGGAGGTCCATGTTATGAGCAACAAATCATGTCTTGCCTTAACAAGAGTAAATATACACACACCTTGTAACTGCTGTCCCTGGGGTATCCACAAATCAACAGCTGCCAGCTACGTAAAAGTGTCTGAATTTGAGCACGCTGTGGGAAAAATACTGCCTGTGACCCACATGCGGGTAATTCTTGTTCAACAGCATGAAAACAGTGTTCAATAAAGTTCACCTCCGCAATTCACTCGCTTTCAAGCAATATACTTCACTGTTATTGAGAATCTAAGAACCACAGCAGCCTGCAACCTGTTAAACCTTAATTAAAATTGAAAAAAAAAAACCCAAACATTTCTCTTTGAAACATATAAACTCTAAACATAGAATCTATAGACGCTGTAAACTGTACAAAATATTTTGTATCTATGTACGTATATTTAATGGAATCATTATTATACTAAATTACCTCAGGAATCTTTTAATATTTCATTAAACAGGTAAACTATTAATATATTTTATGCATAATGTAACATCAATTCAGCATCAACTCTGCACACATGCCATGAGATTTGCTTTCATTTGCATATTCTTGAATTTACACAGTAAGTTTTGCTAACTAATTTTTATCAGGAACTGTATAAAGCAATACTGTATTCTCACTCCTCCAAGGATGCTTTGTGCAGTCAACCCCTCCCAGGGAATGATATAATATGAGGGAGGACTTTTCCTGGGGAAGTTAATGGGGCTCATAAATTCTAAGCTAAGAGTCTTCCTTATGGCTTGTGTGGCTTAAACAATGCAAAAAGATGTTCCTTGGCCTTGACTTAATACAAGGAGTGAATATGTACCCTTGTAAAGATCTTCTGGTGAAGAACAGAATCTCATCCGATTTCAGAATCACCATGACAAAGTCTGAATTTTTGTTCTGGTGTTTAGTAAAGCATTAAAAGTAGTATCAGTCAAGATATAAAAAACAGTCCTCCAGGTTTCTGAATCTTTCTATTGTGTTTGGAAATTCTTGATGTAATTGTACACTCTTAGGCTGAACAGTCAAGAGAAATTGCTTGTTTGTTAGTCTGTAGAGGTCAACGTTGTAATCCTGTGGAATTCGGCTTCAAAATCATCATAAATTCGGGGGG
>NW_020799092.1:79201519-79225750 GCF_003259725.1 Athene cunicularia
GGGGGGGAATAGCTTTAGCCACCAGAAGATTTCCCATTATTCTCTCCATAACCAGCTATAATACAGTTATGCAATTGCCTTATACTTAAATGCAAGCCTGACTAATAATGTCATCCACAAAACTTAGAATAGTTTAGGTCGGAAAGGACCTTTAAGATTGTCGAGTTCAAAATCGGTTTCAACAAAATCATCTGAAATTCTTGTAAATCAGAACAGTGCAGCTTTTGGAGAAGCATTCTCCTTCCTTCATGGTTGTAGTTAATTAACATAGTGCACGTGTTGCCTTCCAAAATGTTAATTTTATCAACCCCTCTGAATCTCACAACAATTCACCGAAGATTAATCACAAAAAGTAGCATTTCTGTTTAAAGCCACATAGGCCAGTGTCATTACAACTTCCCAAACACTACTGCTAACAATCAATACCAACTGGTGACTCTTGAGCGGAGTCCTACCGTGGGGCTCAATTCAAAGATGCTTACATGCGAGTAACTTGAGTGAAGCCCTTAATGTCACCACCTCCAGCTGAGCTGAGCTCTCCTTTTACAGGCAGTGGAGTAAAATGCCTTAATCTTAACCTGCCTTAATCTTAACTCTGCATTTGGGTGAGATGAATCATGCCCTGGAAGCATCAGGATCTCTCTAAAGACTACAGAGGGAGTCTAGACACTGACTCACATGTGAACATCTATAGTACAGGTGTCTACATTCAGGCAAATGTATCCCACTCAGGTCTTCAAAGAGTTTGTCCTCATTTGTCCTCATTTTTGTCAATCTGAAATCATGGGAGGACCTACCAGTCTTGCAAGATTTTTGTCTGAAGATGATGGGCATCCTGGGAGATAGATTTTGAGCAATGTAGTAATGCCATGTTGATGATAGATACACAACCTTCACGCTGCCTGAGCTCCACTGAAGAACTCAGAATAAAAAAGGGGAGCAAAAAGCTGACCTGTCCCAGCCCCTGATCCAGACAAGGCTACTTGATGCTCCCTCTGTGGTGCTGAGCATGATCATGCTGAGAAACACCAATGCTTTTGTTAAGACCAATCTCTGTAGTTGTCAAGCAGCATGAGATGGACACCTGAATGCCAGCTCCTTCTTCCCAGACTCCTCCCTTTAAACTTTGTTCCTTTCCATGCTTTCTCCTTGGGTGATCACTGATGGAAATTTTGAATAGGAGCTTTTTAACTAAGAGCACTGTGGAGCACAGCACTGAGTGACCCATTTTTGGCTGTGGTGAAACTATGGATAGATGATACTAGAATTAAATTTGGACCAGGAAGCGGGAAGTAAAGGTTATTTCTTTAGATGTCAGTAAGGAGAATGAATCCGTCACAATTACTTAAGGAACCTCAGGGAACGGTTTGAGCATATGTGATGCATGAAGGCAGATCTAATTGGGATGATTTTTTTAGGAAGAAGTTCATAAAACGTGCCTGTGTCCATGGTAACTGAACACATAGGAGTGCACTTGGTCTGGCTGATCACTGGAGTCCTCAGCATGTGACTGTCCATCTCTTAAATAAAGACTAATTGGATGTTTCTGTTCTTTTTTCTTAGGCAGGTGTCTGACTCTTTTCTACAAACGTTACACATGAATGATTTCTTCCAACAAAATGCGAAAAGCTATGCTTTCCAGAACAGATCTGGTCTGCTGAAAGAAGTGCGGTGCGGGTAGCCTTAGACATTCAACTCCTTGGTCTCCAAAGAAAACTTTATCTCATGTGTTTATTGCACGCTAAATCTTGTCCAGATGCGTCATATTTTCTAGAAATCGTTGGACCAACACATATAGGGTATGAACCAGGCAAAGTAGCCATGACCTCTCATTGAATCTGAGTGCTACATATATGTTTTCCATTAATTAATTGAGTTATATCCCCACATGGATCATGACCATGACTACATTAGTCTCCATCAATCAGCAAGTCAAAACACACTCAGCCAATATCCTCTCCTCTTTCCAAATGAATGGAAATGGATCAATGAAGAAAGAAAAAGGCTAACGTTGCTTTCATGGATATTGTTTCCCAATTACTTGCTGTGGAGTGGCAAATACAGAAAAATACGGAAATATAAAAGACTATAAAAATAGTTCTATTGCAGTTTCTAAAAACAAACCTCTTGAAACTTTTAAGTTCTGGAGAAACAACAGAGGTTCGTTACAGTATTATTCATGGCTCTTCATATAGATTACTGGATTGGGGCAGTTAATTATTTTTCAAGACTACCCTCAGATAAAATCACACAGATTTAGAGGACAATGCTTCGTGTATTGCCAACAATATATTAGTTCCTCTTTCAATTGATAAAATAATTAAGGGCTTGGTTGAAAAGGGCATATTTCTCTCTGTGGCCACTGGTGCCTGAAAGCATGAAATTTCAAAATGTTTCCAATAGTTGTTCATTGAAAGGGGAATAATCCATTTTCTGCCTAATTATTTTCAAGAGAGCAATAAAAATTGTATTAGGAATATTTAAAAATGTAAAAAGCACACTACATTCAAATGGCTTGAACTCTGGCAATGTACCATCATTTGCAGATGATAATGAAAATGTTAACCTCAGGAGAAGCCATTTTGTCTACAAATTAATGACAAATAAAAGGAATATTAGCTTCAGACTAATTGCTAAGTTCATATACTGTTTCCTACAGCAAATTACGCTATATATAAGTTGTCATTTGGTTCTGCAGGTTGTATAACTAAGTTTTAAATCACTTGTCCTCATCTGGCAAAGGGTTTCAGGATGACAGGAGATACTTAATAGCTCTCACTCTAGAATATATGAAAACACTGAGGAATGTCACTGTTAAGTCGATGGCTGTATAACCTGAGTGGGTCTTAAGATGTTTTCCAGTTAATTGAAATTAACTATTATGGCAGAAGAAGATTACTCAGCTATAGTTTTCCAGTTCCCAAAGGATGATGAAGATGGGGATGACACTTTTATGAACTGAAAACTTTCCTTTCACAAAATGTTAAAAGGTTTTTTTGGGTTGTGGGTTTCTTTGTGTTTTGTTTAGTTTTGTTTTTTAATGGTCCTGAAAGTAAAACCGTCTTTTCTGATGGTACCTGATCTTGTACGAGAAGAAATTCATGATATAGTGAGTTCACTGAAGAATAAAGTTAGAACAAAAAAATGGTAAATCCTTTGGTCACACTGACAAAGTAGAACATATAGAAAAGTATTTAGTTCTCTAATGCCTGACTTCATAATTTGATTTTGGCAACCAAAATCACATTAATCAAGAACCTATCTTTAAATCATGTTATTCTGGAGCCATTGTCAAATCTCAGTTCTCTCAGGTTCTTAAAAACTTATGCAAATTTTGCTGTTCAGTTATGTTCTAAATGTAGCATGAAAAGAGTGTTTTCTGTGTGCAGAAAGCTCTGTGCTTGCCGTGCCCTGCGCTGGGTGTCCCTGGGATCACAAGTGTGATCCCCAAGGACCTGCCTGAGCTCGGCGCTGGGGACACCCCCATGGCCAAGGGCTGCCGCCCCGGGCAGGCCCTGCCCAGCAAACACCAGCCCTTGGTGTGCCCGGGCTGGCGCTGGGCAGCTCTGCCACTGGGGCTGGGCAACAGGTGGTGGGGAGAGGGGGGGTGAGGGCACCCCTGGGGGAACCCGAGAGCGAGGAGGAAGAAACCCCGCCATAGACATCACACTGCTGCCAGGGAAGAGCTCAGGGTGGTGACAGCTGGAGGTTCTGCTGGAGATGACCATCAGAACCACCATCTCTCCAGCACCTCAAGGGATGGAGGCAGCATGACTATCACATCAGAGCAGATACTGGGGCACTCGTGTATAACAGTTTAAGGATATCACTGAGACTCTTCTGTACCACCTTGGATCATGTTAGTGCCATTGTAACTGGTCTAGTAGTACCTGTATTTTTTTTTCCTTTTGATTAGATTGTAAAACTCTAGTTAGACTAATTATAGATTCTTTGCTCCTGATGTATGGTGTGTCCCATTTGCCCATAACGAGATCGTGAGTGTAGCACTCCCTGACTCTGCTCTTGTCTGCTCTGTCTCACTCTTTCCAGCATTTGCTATCTCTGCCCTACAGACAGTTAGTCCTAAGCAACATGATCTGAACCAGTTGTTGCTATGTGTCTAGGGACAGAAGTTGGTATCTGGTTGCCTTTTATTTATAAGCACAAATTTAGAAGGTCTCTAGATAAGTCCATGGGTGCAACTGCGTCTACACGTTTGTCTTCCAGCCAGCATTTCCCCTCTACTGTGGTGTTAGTGTATCTGTGTGAAACCTGCACCAACGTACATGGATGAGGCTGAATGGTGACCAGCAGTCAGCTGCCCAGTGCATGGCTGGATGAGGACTGATGCTGATTTGACTTCACTGTGTGCTAGATGTTAGCACAAGGTAGGGCAGCCTGCCAGCACCCCAGTGCCAACTGTGCCAAGCTGTGGGCCTCTCCTGTAGATGTCTTTTTAGGGGCAGAGAAGGAGCTGGAGCCCAGCAGCCTAGCAATGGGCAGGCAAGCTGAGAAGCCAAGCACTGGGGCAGTGCTAGTAAATGATCCCTGCTAGAATGTGAACTCAGCACCGCTTGGGAACCCAGAAATGTTTTAGTCCCTTATATTGCCCACTTCTTCTCAACAAGTATGTCTTTGAATGGCATTACTGATCTCTTACAGATTCGTGTTTCATAGTGGTTTATTTTGAAACAGAAATCTGCCAAGGCTGCAATATAAATTGATCCTTAGTCACATACCAGGGCATCTACTCAGAACAGGCTCCATCTGCCTCCCTTAGACTTAGGAGTGGATTCTGTGGCGTTAAATAGGTTCTGATACTCCTTGCAAGGCTGGTGCATCAATTGATCCACCCTTCATATGTATTATATTTACAGATCTCACAACGATCAAGCTCATATTGCTGTAGTAACAAGGTCTCTCCTGCCCGTGCAACAGTGTGTAACCACAAAACCCTTCAAGATATAACGTCTTGGGTCCCTGAGTGTTTGAGCTCTTCCCGAAGTGAGACAAATGTGAGTAGATTCATTACTTCGGCTGATGGATAAAAGAGGTGTTCATCTGCAGGAAAGTCTGAATTTTAATATCCCCAAAGATGGATATGGGCTCCAGTGCTAGACCGTCTTCTGTCAAGGCACCTCCAAGAAATAAGATTGTGTGGAAACTGAGGGAAATGTCTGTCCTTTTGACAGTTAAGCCACTCAGAGCAAAAGAAGACCTCACATCTCTTAAATTCTAGGTAAATTTGTGGTTGGTTTGTTTGTTTGTTTGTTTGGAGTTGTTTTTTTTTTTTTTTCCCCCTGTTCATTTTTTGCTAGCTGTATCATCTCGTTTAGATTTCATAAATAAATATTTTTATTTATCTTCTCCTGGAGGTGAGGGTATTTTTAAAGATAACACCCCAGCACTTTCTCCTTAGAGGTATTATGATCCTAAAATTGGGTACAAACTATGAAGAGCCCAAAGCCTTAACACAGGCTATAAAATACTTCAAGGGATAATAGGATATGCATCCACTTTCTCTGCATGAATGAGCTGGTACCGCAGAGGTCAGAAGAAGGAGAAATGTCTTCTAATAACCAGCAATAAGCAGGAAAGCTCTTTGTCGTGTTGCAAGGTAGACAGGAGCATGCTTAAAATGTTAGGGTGTTGAGAAAAGGCTTGACAGGGAGGTATGAAAATACATTTACTCTTGAAACAGAAAAGGGCAGTAGAAATGGTGCTGTGGGCTGGACTGGACGATGAATTCAATGGCACAGCAAGAGAGAAGCTGACTCATAAAGTTAATTGATAGCTGGTTGGTTTGTCACTTACATTTTTCAGCCAGACCCCCTCATGGAATAAGAAGGACTCTTTCTCTCATAGACATTAAATGATTGTGAGATTAGTGGCCTAGGAATTATGAAGTCCTCCTTTTGACTCCCTCTGGCTGTAAGCATTAATCAGATAATTGCCTGGGATGTGAGACACTTCTACCTGCTTCTTCTTCGCAAGCCTCGGTACTAAATCTTACCTCTGCATTGGGTTGCCTTCACCCAGGCTGTGTTTTGCTGCCATAGATTTTCTGCCTCCTTTATTGCGTGTAAATACATGGAAGCAGAAGATGGAGTGGAGAGAAAAGGGATGGTTTTAGGAACACAAGACCAGGTGAGATGCCTCGTTCCACTGCTATTATAAGAGCTATGCTATATAATATCTTAAATAAAGGCATCAAGCTCCATCTAAGTAGTTTGATTTCTTGTCCTCCTTTGATAACATCCTCTAAACCTGCTGGTTTTGATGGTTTGACTCCTTTTTCCTAATTTTCAGCCTAAATTTATTCACAAGCTCTCTGATCTCTCTCATTATGTGGTTCATGGTCTCTGCAGTCCTGCCCTTCCTGTCAGCGAGCTGAAGAGGTTTTGCCACCTTCCCTAGTTTTTATGCAGTCCAGTGAAATTTTTCTGAGTGATAATTTCCTCCAGGAAATGAAATGTGGTGATTCTCCTCTCCTAAAATAGGCTTTACTGCTCTTCAATCATCTGATCAGCCCTTCATTGTGCTTGTTCCAGGATAACTTAATTTCTAGAACATGGGTGTCCCAAATTGCACATTGCATTTCCCTCCCTACCAAACACAAGACAAGATTGTGCTGACCTGCAAAGAAACTCAATTTCAGTTACAGAGAAAGAGGCAGTTATCAGGGTGTATATGGGAGTGAGAAACAGATGGAAGAGGTTGGATATTATTCCCAAGATCATGCATAAGACAGGATCCATCACTTCTCACACCATAATGAAGCATTGCTAGCACAACTTTAGCTCACAGAAGTTCCTTTTATGCATTTTTTAATCAGCCTTGAAGCAACTGGCAATCATGACATGTAACATAGCTTAGAGTTAGCAACCCCTTGAGATGAGTGAAGACAGCTGTGCCTCAGAGATGTGTATTCATGCCCTCTGCAGATGCTGCTGTCTCTGTTTTCATCTGCTTCACAACTGCAGGGTTTCTCTGCAACCCCAGTACCTGCCTGAAATGTCTCTGGCTGGATGTGGGCATCTATAGGATGAGCATCTCTCTTCAGGCTACTTACCCTCAGCTACCTTTACAGCTGGTGGAGTGAATGAGGAATGATTTGTGACCCCGAAGTGCTTGCTTTGACTATAAAGAGTGCCAAGGATGAGGTGCAGTCACATGCCCTGGGTCTGGCTAAAGAAACGTTGGTGGATCCCTGTTGTTTTCCTCTTTGCTTGAGAGCTAAGAGTGAACTGAAAGGTAACAACAGCCACGGAAGAGGGGTGTCTTCCAGAGCCTCAGCAAACAGGATCTGCTGGAGCCCTTACGCTTCACATCTGCTTTTCCCCATATCTGTGTTTTATCCGTAGACCCCAGAAATATTTCATACACACATGACGTTTTTTCACATCTCTCAGGCTTGCATGCCCACTACAGCGTGAGGAGTAATTTTTCTCATCATTGCAGCTAAGATTTCGGCTCTGACAGTGGGATACACCTTGCTGGATATAATACGAGAAGCGGGAAGAATTTTGAGTGACTTTTTTTTTTTTTGTCTGCTGAGCAGGGTTTGCAGCTCTGTAATGCCACATAAATAAGTTCATCGCTGATTTGTAAACAGAGTGCATTTGAGGAGGAGGAGCTGGAGGATTTTCCATTGAAAGCTCTTGACAGCGATGTCTGAATGCAGCTGGCAGACAAAGGCAAAATGAGATCCAGTGGTAGGAAGGAGAGGGTGGAAAGATTTAAAATGGAAATAAGAAACAAACTTGTAATGATTTTTTTTTGTTTTTTTGGTGGGATAGATCATCAGCAAAACAAATCATTTGCAGAGGGGATAGGTAGCTTCTTCCCTTGAGATCTTTATAGGTAGAGCGATATAAAAACTTTGCTGGTCACTGCCCCTGTCTAGGGAATGGCTTCTCCCACCGCTTGCTCGGTGGATGATGGCCACAGCATCCTGGTGGGTGCAGGCTCAGTCCTGTTACAGACATTCAACTATGCCCCGGTGTCAGTAGGGGAAAGCTCCCTGCTCACCCATCAGTGCAGGGCTGGTGGTGAGCTCACAGTTCTGCTGCAAAATAAAATTATGGTCGGAGGTAGAACACGGGGCCTTCGCTCTCGTCCTTGTGTATCTGTTACATCATGTGAAACAAGCTTCACTCACCTGTTCTATACACCAGCTGCAGGTCCTGCTGCTCTGATATAACCTTCTTCCTGATCCTCCGCTGGGAAGCTTCAGGTTGGAATGCTCAGAAGGAAGATGTTTTACCCAACTCTCTCGTCCACCCACATGAACTCTGAGACAGAGTTGATGGCTGAGTCAAACACATCATAGCTCATAAAGAAACTTTCCAGAAAATGTGTAGAACTTTCCAGAGGGGAAAAAAAAAAAAAAAAAAAAAAAAAGCCCTGGGAATTTGTGACTGTTATCATTACTTGCCTGGTAAGGAGTCAGGACCATGCGGGGATCTGTCACTGCCAGAAGGCTCTTGAACATCTGTTGCAGCTACAGCAGCATCAGAATGAGGAGGAAAAGATTAATCATGCTCTGGACGTTACTGGCTAATGCATCTTCCCTGCTAGCCTGCCGCCAGTGACAGAGGTGTCCTGAACTATGTTTTGCAGTAGGCTCAGCAGGGACACCCACACAGCTGGGAGGCTCTGGCCTTAAATGGCTTCATTTAAAAGTTGCTCTCTGGTTAGATTGCTTTTAAATGTTGCTAAGTTCTCCTTTGTTGTTTCTTTTTTTTTTCCTCTCAGTTCCAACCTCAGGATGGAGGGCAGAGCCTGGAAGCAGACGCAAACAGAATTTGAATCTGGCTTCAACTGAACAAAGCAATCAGCGTGGCCTGTGGAGCTGCTGTGACTTTTGGGAGCGGAAAAGGGGGGATGCAGGTGTGGATCTGACACGTATAAAAAGCCTGTTTAGAAAAAGGTGAAAACAGAAAGCAGATACAGCAACTACAAACTCTCCCACGGTTGGATCAGCCAATGAATGTTTGCTCAGGGGAAAACATTTCTAAGGTGCCTTTGCCATGCCTTCCAGGGCTATCGGGTGGTGGGAGAGGCTGCCTCTGCGTTCGGTGGTGCAAAGGGCTTCTGCTGGCAGCAAATTCGACTGCTACGTGTCTGCCTCCTCTACGGGCCTCAGCTGTTGCCCCTGCACCAGTAAAGGAAAGCGGAGGGGGATGAACTAGCTCCAACTGGCAGGTTGCATGTAGGTAAACGCCATCGCTACGCTCTGAGAGCTTTATTGAGCTGTCTTCTTAGAAAGGTTTACTGACTATGGTTAAATTTTCTGTATGGTTCACAGGTCTCTCTTGATCCCCCCCCCCCTTTTTTTTTTTTTTTAAGATGGTGCACTACAGGCTTTTAATGTCACCTGAAGGTACTGGGGAGTCCTCAGTGGGTTGTGGTAAGTGGAATGGGGGGTTGGTTTATGGACCTTTCTACTGAATGGCTGCCAGACACTAGGAGTGATGTCTCCACAATGCAGAAGACCTTCTACAGACACAGTCCCATTCAGATAATTTTTACACTTGATCAGAGCAATTGGGTTTCAGTAGACAGGTTCTACGTGGAAGGCCAAGGTAATCTCTGCGGTTTCACCTCACACACATCAGAAACACTCAGTTCTCGACGTCCCTTGAAGGCTTTTCCTTTCTGAGCTCACTGAAGAGGATGCAACTGCAAGGGATCAATCCCATCCCCATGTTAAAACTAATCTGTTCGTGCGAGTGAGGAGCAACAAATACATCTGTGAAGACGTCAGGCTGAAGTGCCAGTAATGATGATTAGATAAACTCCCAGATGCTGAGATGATGGAGGGCAGTCACCGAGCTGCGTGCAGGAATGGACTGTGAAGACAGTACATTTTGGTACCGTGGTGTTTCACAGTTCCCTCACATTTTTGCTACCTCACAGCTTCATGGTGAAAATGGTTTTTTATTCAGTTTTGACAAGATCATTTCTCCCTCTGCAAGACAGTCTATTTAAGAAATAAACATGGTATAACAGTATTTATTTGAAGGCTGCAAAAGAAGGAAATATAATAAAGAAAAGAAACTCTTTTTGTCTAGCTCTCTGTGAACAGCAAAGACCAGATTGAGCCTGCCAGTGTCTGCTTAGTCCCATTGGTGTTACCTGGTGCCTTCACAGGTGGATAGGCATCCAGAACCAGTGGGCAATATTATGGAGCATTCAATGGAAGCTAGATCAGTGAAGTCTGACCTCAGGGAGAAGAGACATTTTCAGATCTAGACTAAGACCTAGGTGGTTTTATTCCAGGCCTATGTGACATGTTTACTCCATCTCCTCTGATGAACCAAGGCAAACAGCCTGCCCAGGTGCTTGGCCATCCTACTGCTGGGGAGGACATGGTCATGCACTGAAAAGCCTTGGGCTCTGGATGGGAGCATCATCCCAAACCACAGCTCTGATGGGGCACACAGGAGGGATTTCAAAGTCATTGAATCTTGGTTGTGAAAGGACTGAAGAGCTGTTGGCGGTTCTGTGACCAAGCTCCACCATTAAAAACCTCCCCGCTCCCTTGAACAACCTCTCTCCTTCCTTCACAGAGGCAGAGCGAACTGCAATTAGCATCTGTGCCTGCTCTCCAAAGCAGCTCAGAGCAAAAGCGAGCGGCGTCTCAGGCCATTAGCCCTGGCACTGTGCCACGAAGCCCTTCCACAGTGTGTCTGCCACTGTGATGGATGGTGGCAGATTTCAGAGCTCGGCTTGTTCCCAGCCAGTGACTTACAGTAACTTTCTCGGGGGGTTGAGGGTGGAGGAGGAATAAATAGTGCATGAAGCATCTGTGGCCGAAGAAGACAACTCCAGGAGGAAACTCCACCGCTACATAGATGTGTAACATCCCTCCCTGACCTCCCATGGACACCAGCTACAACGTGTTGAGGAGCTGGGGGAATGACAACTAGAGGCGGTAGCCAGGGGAAGGACCATTCGCTGGAGGGTGGGGATACGGGCAGCTGCTAGAGTTGCAGGGCATGCGGGTGGCATGGGGGAAAGCTGCTGGAGGTGCCGGGATGAAACGGAGCTGGGGAAGTGCTGCAGCCAGGTGGATGTCAGGCAGGGGGCAAGGCAAGGAGAACAGTGATACTGAGGTATCAGGATACCAGGAAATGAAGGGTCTGACCCTACCTCAGCCTCAGAGGAGGGAAAGGCAGGCAGGTGAATATCACAGACTGAGAAATGCCAATTGCTGCAAGTTTCCAATATTTTACTAAGCCAGAATCCCAAAGAAATTCAGCTGCATTTGCAGTGCTGAATGTATTTGCCCAGGGAGCGGTGGCCATGTTGCAGAAAGGTCATGTCCACGTTGTTTGGGGAAGCACTTTCTGGGCCACCACTTAGCATAGACCTTGGCTATGGCAGTCTGTGACTTAAAGCAGAATTATTATTTTGACCATGCTTTTTTCCAGTTCAAAGCGATGACATACTGCGTGCAAGCGTGCATGAGCCTGTTTTGGGATCAAGAGCTGTGGGGTTAGTTTAGGGCTGTGTGGTGGAGGGAGCCAAACCTGGGGAAATTCTGGGTATAAGAGCTTCCCTGAGTGAACAGCCCTTGGATTCTTCATTTATGAAGAAACTGGAACTAACAGTTTGGGGAACCAGGACCTAGAAATTATCTGAACAAACACAGAAACACAAAAGCCTGAAATTTCCTGATGCCAAGTGAAACGCTGGGGTTTCAACCCCAAGCCCCAAATTAATGTTGACATGTGGGTGATACACACAGCCCTTCCCAAAGGGGGGTGAGTTTCCCTTTAAGCTTCCCCCAGGGTGGGGCCTTGCAGACAGAGCCATCAGGTAAAGAGCCCCAGGTGTCTGCATTGAGTAACCCAAGGTCAGGTGTCCACTGAGGGATAACAGCTGGGACCATTGCAGGAGGGGCAGTGTCTGTGTGTGAGGTGGGTGCCCTGTGCAGAGTTCCCTGCTGGGGAAGGACCTCCCGCCTCCCTGGGACTGGGCTCCAGGCAGGTCTGGCTTTTGTAAACGTGGGCTGTGAAGGGATTTGTTATGTGGCTTCCTTGGTCTGATGTGTTTGGTTTGTTGACTTGGTTGTCTCCCGTCCCTTCCATGGGAGACTGCATGTCACCATTGATCCCACCCGTTGTTGGTCGTGTGGTGTCGTCGTTGGGGTCAGTGGGATTGATGTTGATTGTGTATAATCTGTCTGACTTGTTTGTACCCCCAGGGCTCACCCATGTACTGACCTTTTTGTATCAAATACAATTTGGTTATTGGTTCATCTTTATACTGGCTGTGTCCTTTCTGCTAGGCCTGATAACTGGCAAAACCCCAAGCTAGCTTGCTTAAAGCTGGCCAGGAAAATGCTTTGCTTCGTCAACTGTTTATTAAATAGAGAATGACAAACTCATCATGGTGAGATGTTGTTGCACCTTTTGTGAAGCCTTTTTCCTTCCCTTTCCTATAAGGCACACTAGAAGCAAAAGCAGTGCAACAGCAGTCTTGTGATCCTGATTGTTAATAATGATGATAACAGCACTTTGAGGTCCTAACCAGAGCCAGTGCTAGATGCTGTACACAGGATGGCTCCTGACTGAAACATCGTGAAAGAGGTGGATACACCTTTTACACCTCCCTGTTCTTTTGTGAAACCGCAGGAAAGTGTAATTAATCTGACATCAGCAAGAAAGCTGCTGCTTCTTACTTTCCTAAATTTTCTTTTTTGAAGCAATATGTGAGATTTACCCTTAATTTTCTCTATGCCATGCATCTCTCTAGAGCCCAAAAAGCTGTTACTCCCTTGAAATACTACTAATGCCACTCTGACACCAGAAATTTTGTTTTTGTCAACTTTTATAAATTATTACCCAATATTTCAGCACCCGCTTGATTTGTGTAATTCTAACAGTTTTATTCTAGTTTACGCCCTGTGAGTTATAAAACCAATGCCTGTGGTGTGCTGTAAATTTGAAAGCACGTGAAACATTTGTGCCCAATTTAAGAGCACGGCAAAAGATCAAAACGGTTTGCTGCAGTGGAAATTCATGAAAGCGGCACAAAATGCACTCGGTGAAGGGAACTATAGATGGAGAAATTACATATGCATTATAATTCTGCATATATATGGGGAGACATGTTTCAGGGGTAAAGAAGGTGCTTTGCAAAATTGTCAGAGGCTGGGTGAGTTCGTCAAATTGTGAAATCTGGCTGTTGGAGACCTCTTGGCTACTGAAAATACTGCATAATTCAGCATCTCCAAGCATCAGATGTTGCAGGGAACGAGTTCTGTAGACTGCCTGTGCTGTACAATGAACAAGTTAATGGCCATGAACCCAGTAGAGCACTGTGCAGCTCCCTTGCTGAGAGATGACTAGGAAACCTAATGAAGCTGTGTGAAAGATGCTCCCAGGTGACCAGCAAAAGGAAAACACTCTGGATCCACTGCTGGAAGTGCACTGAACATGAAGCACCTTACAATGAGTTTGATTTTGATACCGTTATCCAAAAGACCCCACTCGTAGCACCCAAGAAACTCTCGTGTCATCCCATCACCTGTGATTCCACCTTCCTCCCAGCCAGCCTTGTCTGGCTTTGCTAGATTGGAGGGCTCCAAAGCCCACGAGCTCTGCTTCTGTAAGCTGATGTTCCCAAGAGCTAATGAACATGTTTCAAGCAATCAGTCATTATGAGCCTGTTTGCTTCCACTTGTGCTACAGCTGAGTCTGGGCTCCTCTGGGGAAACCGTCTTGCTTGATTGCCGCAGAGTGCATGGGAGTTGTGTGACCTTGCTAATATTGTGGATCTACCTAAAAAGTGCATAATCATTCTTCGGGCAAAATTCCTGGGTAATTTTTTAACAAATGATAAAACATGTCTTTGTTGGTTCAGATTCCTTCTTCTCCTTTTCCTATCTGGGAAATAGATTTTTCTCTTTGTGAGGGGGGAAAGCAGTCTTTAATTCTTGAGGCTGCACTGGGAAGCCAAACATACCCTCTTCAATATTACTGCTATCATCTTCGTTGTCCCCACGAGGTTTCTCTCAGCTGTCACCCATCCCTGGCAACTTTTCTGGACTGTGAACACCGAGCTAGGACAGATCCCTTAGTACAAGTGCATGCAGTTTCCGATATACAAAACACTGCAGTGTGAAAATTAGAGCCTTGATGCAGTGCACGTTCCCTGGGCAGAGAGCAAAGCTGTATGGAAAGCTCAAGGGAGAACCTGGCAAAGTCTGAAGAACTTTTTACCACAAAACTTTATGTCCTGTAGCCTTCTGGATCCCAGATATTTTGGGTTTTGTTCTGTTTCCAAAAGGTGCTGTTTGTTTCCCATCTGTTTCTCAGTCTGTATAGCGCTTAGTATTGTGAACTGTATTTGCCTTCTCTTTTTTTTTTTTTTTTTTTTTTGTGAAGATATCCATGCCAGAGGATAATTCTTAGGTTTCACTTGCTAAACCATTTCTAACACCCTGAATTATCTGCCTGGCCTCCAGGTGTGCTTGCAGACAGTCACAGGTTTCTGCTTCATCTGTATCCCTGAAATGCTGGGGTTTCAACCCCAAGCCCCTAATTAAGGCTGACATCTGGGTGATTCCCACAGCCCTTCCCAAAGGGGGGTGAGTTTCCCTTTAAGCTTCCCCCAGGGTGGGGCCTTGCAGACAGAGCCATCAGGTGATCCCACCCGTTGTTGGTTGTGTGGTGTTGTTGTTGGGGTCAGTGGGATTGATGTTGATTATATAGAACCTGATTGACTTGTTTGTACCCCCAGCGCTCACCCATGTGCTGACTCTTTTGTATCAAATACAATTTGGTTATTGGTTCGTCTTTATACTGGCTGTGTCCTTTCTGCTGGGCCTGATAATTGGCAAAAGAATCCCATGTCATCTTTACCAGCCCTATCTGGTAGGTGCCCTATGTTGGCATTTTTGCCACTGCTGAATGCAGCTGATGGATCAGCCTTGCTGATGAATTGAACATCATCACTCCTTGTGTTTGCAAGGAGGTGATCAGGGTGTCAGAGCATTCTGAGATCTCCTTGTTTATTTGCAAGGGATTTGGCTATAGAGACCCTTCTCCAATACTGTGGTGCAAGAGTGAATAGTTTCAGGATGGTCACAGTGTACCAAGTCCTTGTTCAGCATGTGACATGCAGTAACAGACTCTCTACTTTCAGGATCCATTGTAAGGACAAGGACACGCTGCATTTCACTTTATAATGGGGTAAGGAGGCCAGGGAGCTGAGGAGATGCAGCCTCAGCTGGGAGAAGAGCAAACAAACAGGACAAGAACTCTGAAGGAGAGAAATCCACCAAAGAATGCAGGAGAGGATAGGCTGGGTACCAGTGCACATCATATCCCTTCTCTTCAGGCCTCAGATGGACTCTGGGAAGGTGAAGATGGCCTTCAGGAGGTGTTATTGTGTGGAAAAAGAACAAGTTTCCACCATTCTAGTATAAATCACTTGTTTTTATGTGGTACTGGCAGCTGGGGGAGTGCAGGCATGCAGAGAGACCTCACAGACAGGGCAGCAATCTGAGGGCATTTTGGAGGATCATTGAAATTAGCTGCAGATGGAGAGGAGCAACTGGTTGTGCAACAAGAAGAAAGACTTTCCCTTTACCCACTTGCTGACCATGACCTGATACAGATGTGGCACAGATAGATGTGGGAACAGGGAGAAGGCAGATCATCTGCCCTACCTGACTTCAAGGCACTGGGTACAGCTAGGGCCAAGGCAGCACCTGTTTCCCTGGACCACACGAGGGGTATTTTTAATTCTCTTTCAACACGTCATGTATAGGGGTCAGGGGAGAGAGAAGGGATCAGTTTATAAGACAGGGAAGACGAGTGGCATTCCTCAGCACGCTGTGGACTTGAAAGCTTTAGCACAAGGAACGGTAAGCCCTGGAGCACTACACTAGCATAAACTATTCCCACTTCTCCATTCTTCTCTCTTTTCCTAATTTTCTTCTCTTTGATCTTGATTTGCTGCTTCTGAGACATGCATAATTTCACCCTTGGGCAAGTGGAACAGATGCAAACCTTTTCTTTCCTTCCTTAAAACACAACCTGCAGGCAGTTTTCTGGTTTAGGTGCCTGTGGGCTAGATCTGTCTTCTGTCATCAGGTCACCTCCGATCTGGGTTTTTCTAGGGTGGACCAGGGAAATTGCCTCTGATGGAGTTGGCCTCAGAGGACTGGCCATGACAAGTACGGTGGGTCCACCCTATAACCGGTGTGCCCCTAAGTGCCTGCTGCGAGGCTGGCATCTTCTTTACTCTAGAGGCCATTGCACAGAGTCTCTTTATGGTGTTCATGGTTGGCAAGTTTGGACTCCATGATCAAGTCACTATGGACATGGTGTCTGAGGTTTAAGGTCCTTTCTTAGCTCCTTTCTCACACACCCAAAAAATATCTGCTGATGCCTTAGAGCAAAGTAATCCATCAAGGTTACTTGGGCTTGAAATGAATTGAGTTTGAAAGGTGTTTCCATGCGTTGCTGAGCTCACGGCAGCGAGGGAAGGAGCAGAGCTGAGGTATTTCAGTTCTGCAAAGCTCATGCTGCAGGTGACCCACAATGATTTCCACAGGACATGTCTGGAGTGTTCCCTAGGAAGCATTAGTACAGATTGATAAAAGCAGACAACAGGATTTTTTTCCTGGGATCTTGTTGTGACTGGAAAAGGAAATATTGTTCCACTAACACTTACTGGCCTCCCCGTTTTAGAAAGAATTTTGGGATTTTTCACCTCCTCTCATGTCACTGAGAAAGGGCAGAACTGGACTTTTTTTCTCCGCAAGAGAGAGTTGCTAGCAGGAGCAGGGAACAATGATGGTTGAGCTGAGCTCTCTTTGCAGTGCCTGAAGTGTTAACACTGGGCTTAAACTATCCCAATGGATCCCAATCCCCTGCCCAGCAGGCCTATGGCTAACCAAAATCTTCCTTGTCTTCAATCTTTTCCTGCTGACAGCATCTCTCCAGATCAGGACATGCTCTCTGCGTGCTAGAAGACAGTGGTTTCCTTTCCTTTGATGTCACTATTTATAGTTACACTTTGTCCTCACTATTCCGAGATGAAGATGCAGAGGGATTCCCACCCCATCACCAGGAAATACCTGCTGTTCTTAAAGAACCCAGAATCTAACCCTGAGAAAAGTCTCGGGAAAAAGTTCATCCTTCAAAACCCGCTGCCAGCCCCATGCAAGCTTGAATTCTGTGACTAGGCAGATTATTCTGGAAGTTTAATTCATCCCACGGACTGAGCATTTGTCATTCTTTCTGTAAATTATGTCGTGTTCCTAACCAACCATTTGTTAGTCACACGCTTTCCTGCGTTTCTGTGAACAAGATTTTTAGGCTCTGAATTGCTGGGAAAAGTGATGACTGTTTGTTCTGCGTGTTTTAATTATGGTTGTTGTTTCTGCCTCCTAACTGGACGGACTTCTTTTCTTTTTTCTCTTTGCTGGTTATGAATACTGAAAGATGCTGACCAGGTGGCCAGAGTTGTGCTTTCTTTTCTGTTGGAGATATCTATCCTGAAGATATTTAGCAAAGGAGATATTGGCAATAGTACAAACATTCAAGTTCATGCAGACCCACTCTTTTTATTAGTTGACTTATAAAAAAAAAAAGTGGGTGGGGGTTGAATACCAGAACAATGTTTTCAGTGTGAGAATGCCAATCTAGTTGCAATGGTGATAGAGGGAATACAATTTTAAAGCCCAAATCTGTCATAAACTGGCTGTATAAGATAACTTGCTATCAGTCCAGGCCTTAAAATTAGATTTTTTTTTTTTTTTTTTAGTCATCACTTTTATCTTGATCTAGATTGCAAATACTGAAAGGAAAATCTTTGGAAGAAAATTGACTATGCGTAGTGTCCTGCAGAGCTGGAGACCAGAGGTCAAGTTCTGATGAGTTCTAAGAGTATGTCACGACACATGCCCACTTCACTGGAGTCAGGATCTGCAGCGGTTTCATTGG
Source organism: Athene cunicularia (assembly GCF_003259725.1). Lineage (NCBI taxonomy): Eukaryota > Metazoa > Chordata > Aves > Strigiformes > Strigidae > Athene > Athene cunicularia. The sequence goes on from NW_020799092.1 coordinate 79,219,489, forward strand.
TGGTATCAGCCCTTACTCCTAGAATATTTTCTTCCTGCTTCCAGACCCTTTTGATCGTGCGATGGCATCTTTTACTTTGCATGGCCCAAGCTAATCTGACCTCATCACCAAGGGGCTCCGTTGAGCCTCTGGAATAGATTAGCAGGGGCTTTCTCAGCATGTCCCTAACCCCAACACTGCGGAGGCCACTACGGAATTAGCCAGCGATTGTACTGCAGCAAGCAGATTGTACTGAAGATAACCAGATGTGAGCAGATAAAGGAGTCGGTGGAATCTGGGCCATGTGTGTCTTATCTCTGAAAGCCTCCGATAGCTTCTCCTTCCCTGAGTTCAAACAGCAGTCACAGGCCTGCAGTGCTGCATGCCAGGATGTTTGTTAGGCACCATTTCTGGTGACCTAAGCCAGCTAAAGTTCTCAGGTGAACGAGAAAGGTCAGCAGCTTGAAAGTGAAGGTAGAGTTGTGTCCTGTCAGATTCTTCCGATCACTGGACATCTGCTCCTGCTCATTACTCTGAAGGTATCAAAGCACTCAGGACACAGGACTACCAGGGCCTGAGATGAGGCTCGCAGCAGCCATCTTCAATGCCTGCATGCTCATCTGACTCTAGTTGCATCAAGTATGGGTGCCAGGAGTAGATACGGTGCTGTAAGGTAGCGCTGCTGAGGGGTGACACCAAGGCCTGGGCCAGGTGCTCCCTGTTCAGGTGGGTTGGGGCTAAACACGTTGTCCCTTCACCTGGGGGTGCGAGGGAGGAGAAACGTACCTCATAAGAACTGGCCCCATCTCACCAGTTCCCTCTATTTTATTTATTATTATTCTTCCTGACACCCTTCCCTAGGAAATATCCATGCTCAAGACCACAAACACATCTTATACTCCATACACCACAGACACAGCAATTTCAGGGACATGGTGGTCTCTTCCCCAGCTTCCCATTACACCTGATGCCAACACTGGTACCAGCAATGCAGCACACTCTTGATCAACTAGCGAGACAAAGCCTGGCCTTTCGGTGAAGGGGAAATTCATTGAAGACTGAAAAGAAGAGCCCTCCAACACATCAGAAAGTTTAGTCATCAGGTGGAATCTGAAATCCCATATAAATTTTGCAAACTGCTCCCCTATATCTAGATATATTCAGTCAGCGTGGACGTGTCGGTGCTTCTCGCATCCTTCACAAGAGAACCATCACCAGGGTCAGATGCAAAAAGGGGGAAGGCTGTCTTCGCTTGCAACTCTTGGGTTTTAAGAACCAGGAAAGACCGAATGAACACTCCTATATGCTCAAGGCATGGTTGCTGTAGAGCGTATCCCGATGTCCTTTACTCCACGGGGGTTCCTGTAGCTTTCACAGGTCTCTTTCGAGCCTCCCAGGAGCGAAGGTTCAATAAGAAACTCTTTCAGTCATCTGATGAAAACATCCACCAGGCTTAAAGGTAGACTGCACCTAGAAGTTTATCTAGATGTTTTCTCAGTCAGATCCAGCAGTTTAGGTGTCCTTAATATACTGCCTCTTTCCTTTTCATCATCCACTTCTGCAGTTGAACGTGGCAATTCAATAAGCAACCTCCTTCCCGCCCCTTTCATTCCCTCTTCGAAAGGCAAACTGATTATTATTATTATTATTATTATTATTATTTTAAAGAGTAATCAAAGCTTTACAGGATCTCTACTGTCAAGTTATGTCAGATATTCCATTGACAACTCCCAGCTAGATTCATCTCCAAAGATATTCAGTGCCTCCTGATAGCATTATCCTTTTGCTAATTGAAATTATGTCCTAAGGAAGAAAAATGAAAGATTTCCAAATGGGGTAAGAAATAACAAGGCAAAAAAAACCCAAACCTAAGCAAGAGTCTGAGGCAGTTCCCTAGGCTAGAAATCTGGAATGATGTTTTGTGCCTTTCCCTTACAATCAGCTTCCCAAAGGGGCAGAATTATCAAATATTACATGGGGTAACTTAGTAATTAAATAATTTATACATGTATATCACACATCACAATGCTGATCACAGGACACAATCCAGTTTGCAAAATATTTTTCTGCTGGAATTCACCAAGACACTCGCTGCGTTATTAAGAGTTGGCTTTTTTTAGAAGATTGGAAAGTTTTTAATCTATTTTTTTTCCAGATGTTTTGCCTCATAACATTTCAGGGTTTACTATACAGCTCTTTTTTTTTTTTTTTTTTTTTTTTTTTTTTTTTTCTCTCTCTTTCTCCCTAAATTTTAGTATGTGATTTTTTGGGGAATGTGAATGCAGCAGAGCCCTTCACAGCACACCACTACTGCACTTATCTCCATGAGACAACTTGGAAGAACATTGAAGAAGCCTCAAGTGAGGAGCAGGAAGACATCGGAGTGAGGCAACTTTTGGAGATGGATGGAAAACAAAACACAAACCAATCAATCAACCAAAAAACTCAACAAAACCCAACCCTCAAGGATTCCACCTGACTAAGAAAGCAGAAGGTGAGATGACAAACCTTGACATCCTGGTTGGCCAAACTAGGAGAAAAAAAGAAAAAAAATCTGTAGCAGAGTATTAAAATACAAACACCTGTTGTTGAAAACCTCCCTTCTCATGGAACTTGGGAGAAGCGTAATTCTCTTGTGCTCTGCCCGATGACCTGTTTTTCCATGAGAAATTTCTGAACATCAGAACTATGCCACTGGCTTACAGCCCACATATGACCCCACATATATTTTCATTTGAGTATTTTTGCCTGGTGAAACCAGCTTCTCCATGTGCTAAGAGTGTGTTTTCAGAATCGTTAGCACAAGATACCCTCAGAATTTGCACCACTTGTCAGGAAAAGCCTTTCCAAGGGTTCTGGAGCTGCTGCTTAAGTCAGAGCAGCATGAACCCTTTAGCCTTTCAGCTTTAAACTCACATAAGCATTTAAGCCATCTCAGCTTAAATAAACATGACAAGTATGCTACTGATGTCGCTGTGGTTTGACATCGGTAACTCCTTCCTGACTTAAAGGGAGTCTGATCATTTAAATCATAAAATATATGAAGGGTAATGAAAATGACAGAGAATATGAGGAACGGTGCCCTGCCATTCTCATGTACAGATGCCCAGCACTTCCAAGTTGTGCTTCTTGATCTATCACATCACATTTCTAAATTCAGTAAATTGTAGAAGTTCTGGTGGAAGAAGAGAGGATCTTGATAGAGTATAAAGTGCTAAAGCCTTTTTTTTTTTTTTTTTTTTTTTTTTTTTTTTTTATCTATGCACCCTGACCAGCTAGTCTGTTAGAAGTGGTATAATCTAACACATCACCTGAGCTTTGGCTTAGGAGATTCTACTCCCAACTTTGTGTCTGACCCTAGCAAATCATTTCCCTTCTGGAAGATCCAACCGTTGACTCAGGTTGACTTTTGTCTTTCTGAAGTTGTGCTGAAGGTATTTTATAACACTTGCCAGCTTTAATGGACACGGGCTTCACAGTCTGGCTGTTTATCCATCACCCAAGCTTTGGGAACCATGGACCACCTCCACAGTTCAGGCTGCCCAAAATGGCCCACAAACAGACCAAGGTTGGAATCACTCAGACTTGTCTCACTGGTAATGCTGAAACGTTCCAGACTGGTTTTCTGTTTTGCAGGCTGAATGTCTGCGTGTAAAAGCCAGCAAAAATATAAAGGGGTGGGCCTCCCCTGTATCCCCTAAACCATCAAAGAATGTAATTAAGAGAAACTACCTTGTTTGGCCCAACCTGAAAAGAACCAGCACAGCTCTTTCATTCAAAAGGTTTAACATGGGTTAGATGTATGCAATATGGCTTGTGCTAGGGAATGGTTTGTGGATAAAAAGAAGTGAGAAGCAGACTGAGTGTTGCTCTTACTCTCCAGGAAGAAGGGAAGGGGATTGGATGTGAGTGGTTGACTGTCAGACTGGTCTGTAAAACAGTGACCGCTTTTATGTCTCTATTAAGTCGGAAAGGAAGGAGGAAGGAGATTAAAGGAAGAAGATAAGATGTGTGGGGAATGTGAGGAGACACGGGTGAGCCTGGAAGCATTATCCTGTGAAGTAAGAGATGGAAGAACAGCAGGAAAAATAACGGATTTACAGCCTGACACCCCCGCAGATTGCTCCTTGCATTTGTCCTTTTGCAGACAAACAGACCCCACTTGAATTATGGGGCTATAACTCTGTTTGTGGATGGTGGACGGGAAGAGCGGGGGGAGGTTGTGAGAGCTGTCTGGTGTTTTATGACCTCCCCAGAAGCCCTTGATGGAATTCCAGCCCCATAACTCACAGCTGCCTCTTCTGGATCTAATTCACCAGAGATCTCTGATGTGGTAGTTGAGATCGAGTTCGGTGTTGTGTTTTGCCCCTGCTGGGGACTTAATCAGATTGCCTTTGTTAATCCAAAGCAGGGCAATTTTATGAGACAGTTTCCCTGGCGAGAACATTCTGGTTTGCTTGGGTACTGTGAAAGCAGAGAACAGACCTAGGTACTGTTAATGTAATTGGATCGCTGTCTGCAGCCTTCTTTCTTCCACAGTCATCCATCAGAAGGGAAGAAGAGGACTGGAGCCATGGCATGGCTGTCTGAGTGACCCTGGTGTCTTGAACCCTGGAGGTTTTCCATTTGGCTCACCCTGGTGACATCCAGGGTCTGTAAGCTGCCTGCAGGTCTGCCCTGTACTGCAGATGGTGAGAGACTGAACTCAGGACATGAGATCTAGCTCATGTTCATGCCTGTAGACCGGCCACATTACAAAGAAAACCCGGTCCTAACAGTACCTCAGAGTCTGGTGCTCCTCCAGCAAAGGGTTAATCAAATGGGACAGGGTAACACTTTTGGGACCAACCTGACAGCACCCAGCAGTGTCTGAGGGACAAAGGTGGGCTGTCTTGGGATGTATCACTTGCTCCAGTGAATAGATTTCTCTCTGGCATCACCTCTCTGCCCCCGAAAGGTTATGTTTCAAAATTCAAGTTGAACTTCAAAGCCAACCACAATAATTTCTTAGGGTTTTCTCCTATCCCCACACACAAGCCCTGAACAGGAAAGCATCACACTCTCACAGTCATAACAGACTGAACTTTCAAAGAAGCTCCTTTTCCAGTATTTTATTACAAACACCTCCTGACCCAGTAGACCCTTTTCCCAGTATGCCTTTCTTGGGTCTAGCTCTGAATATTTGCCCCAGTAAAGCAACTTTGTCTAAGAGCACATAGGGCAGAGGGAGCCAAGCTGAATGAAGTTTTACCCATGAAGCTAAACAATCCCTGGTAAAATGCTCGTCCCATAAGTCTCTGGGCATTCTCTGGGAGAGGTTTCGCTGGCACTGTCCAAAATTGTGCTCGGGAGCATGCTAATGGCTAAACATCACAAACAATTTCAACATAGTGCTTGATACTCCACCTTGGCCTTCTTTTATTTACTAGCACAGATGTAGCCAGGAAAAACATAATGCCTGGTGGTGTTATCTGCTTGTCATGTTCCTACCCATAAAATGTTTGTGTGTCATGAATTGTGACTAACGGGTGATCCTCTTGCCTATGTTGTAGGAACAAGGGCTGCATCCCATATGGCGTACTGAAAGAAAGCTGGCCTGTGGAGATGTCTTGGCATCATGTTCAGTTTTGGGAGTTATAAGGTCAGTGAGTACATTTCCCATTAGAATTTATGAGAAGGCAGGAAATTCAAAGAAGCAAATAATAATAAAAATAAAACAGTTATTCTCCTTTTTTTTTTTTTTTTTCTTTGAACATCTTAGCTGAAGGCAAAATACCAAATTGATTCCTGCTTTGCTCCCCAAAGCTTGCTGGGTTGTGGGAACATGAAGCAAACCACAGAGGAGTTCAGGGCTCTGCTGCGCATACAGCAACAGACATTCCCTTTCCTAAAATAATTACAGCAAGAAAGGTCAAAGCAGGCCCACTGGTGGGATTCATCCCACCTGGCTTTAGAAAGGCATAGTGCGACCATCTGCAGCTGGGCTGGCTGCCCCCATCCTCCCTAGGGTCAGCAAGAGGAAACCAGCATTTACCTTTGTCATTCACTGATCTATTTTAGCCATCGAGGCTGCAATGAGATGAATTGTATCCTGAAAGGAACAGTCGGTGACTGTGCAGGGAGACAGGACAACTGGCACAGAGGTAAACGCCCACAGTCGCTCTGAAACCTCTCCAGCATGAGAAGGGGTTATTTTGCAGAGATCCTGCTAGGATGGGTCTGAATATAACCTCACTGATCCCAGAATTCATTTATATATATATATATATATATATATATATAT
>NW_020799092.1:79225800-79229271 GCF_003259725.1 Athene cunicularia
GTATTGTATATATATATATATATATATATATATAAATATATAGATTTTTTTTTTTTTTTCCATGCAGTGTGCTGGCACACCTTGATACTGAAGGTAGTAGATCTCTGCAGGGCAAGGGACTCAGTTATGGTCCCCATCACTCTCACCACCTCAGTGAGGATAATGAACCTGAGACTGGCCACAAGGAAGGGAGTCACTTCTCCAGGTGGTATCCAGTGGGCAGGAAAGAGGTGATGCTGGAGTTACACTCTGCTGAACCAGAAAAACCTCCAGGAAGGGGACTGGTGAGGGGAACAGCTTAATACGATGCAGGCAGCTGAACCTGTGATGTGTCAGAAAGCAGGGTGAGGGGACTGGGAAATAATAAAGGCAAATTGAATGCTCTCCAGGTTGCTGGAAATAGTCCTTCTCAGCTGACATCTGGGATTGCTTTAGGAATCTGAGCTGCAGACCGGCTTTGAGCTTTCCCCTGAAGACTGGCTCCTTCGCCCTGCCTTCTCCCCTGCAGGGTTTTCAAGGGACACTTGGGGGATATTATTTATACTGGGGATGTCACAGGGCTGAGGCAAATGGTCACCACTTCCTCAGTGGAAGAGCTTGAAGGAGGAATGGATTGAGATGCCAGAAACGGCCATCACTTCCCAGGGACAGTAAAAGCAGGAAAGCTTTGAAAATGCCTCTTTTCTGTAGCTTGGAGATGGGAGAATCCAGCATGGGCAGAGAAACACCAGTGTTCTTACTGAAGGGATGGGAACATGGCTTATGCTTGCTTTATAAATAACTGGTTGGCCTTGAATATCCAACTTAGCCTGTTTGAGAGCTGAACAGAGACATTTCAGAGGCTGAAACTGGACGAAGTGGCTGGTGCCTCCAGCACCGTTGTGCTCTCTCTGTCATGCACTTGCAAACACAGCCAACAAGACCTGAGCCAAGGTCTCTCCAGAGTGCCCCAGCACTCACCACACGGATTCCCTGTCCTGTTGCAGACATATCCATGCCGGAGTTTTTCTTCCTCGCTCCTACCCTTGCAGCACGCATTGAATAAATAGGTAAATTCTCCACTAAGCAGTAGCAAGCCCACACATGTAATCCCCTTGAAAGCAAACATTTTGAGCTTACAGCTGACAACAGGGAGTTACCACAAGCCTGGAATCTGTTTGTTTGGCTCTGCTGAGTAATTGCAGCCCCATTTAAAGCTTGGAAGGCTGTTTTTGTGGGAAGAGTTGGTGGTGTGTTTTTTCCCTGTCTTGGCACTGAAACCAAGAGGAAACTGTGGTCCAGTACGTATCAGATATGAGGTTTAGCTACAGGACCACAGAGCAGGTCCCAACCATGCCCTGCACTATGGATTCTCACAAACATGCAATACACTGCTGTGTCCAACTACAATATAGTCACCGGGGATTGGTATCAGGCAAAAATAGGCTGAAGACACCCTAGTTTTACCTCTGACCTGCTGTGTGACTGCAGTCAGCTCATTTCACCTCTTCATGCCTCAGTTTCCTGCCCACCTCGTCCTTTCCTGCCAGGTCTCACTGACATGGAAGCTGTTATTTCTACAGTGACACTCTCTGTTTATGCAACGTCTGGCAGAGACTCAGCCTAAAACTACTCTTGTGTAAATGTTAAGTACAACCCCTTTGTCTGGAAGGGAGCTTTTGTGAGATATTTTAGTTCAGGATTAAAAAAGACCCCAAAACCCAAAAGGCTTCGTAACTTTTCTTCAGAGGTGTTGTTGGATTTTTCCCTAAATATACTAATAATTGAATATAGCTGAAATCTGAAGCATTTGTTTGCACACAAAAGTTTCTAACATCAGTTCCTGCAACTCACCCTTCTGCCTGGAGGGGTCTGATGGGTGATACCTACACAGGCAGCGCACTGCTGTGACCAACCAACCTGCTGCTGGGATGTGCTGGCAGAGTGATGTGAGGCCTTTTGGGTGACAAGGACTTTTCCTCTGCTGTGTCCCAAGGACAGGCTGGACGGAGATGTCTCATTTCCATGGCTGGATGTGGTCAGCCCGTATGCTTCTCATCTGTAGTACACAGACACTTGCTAAGCAGTAGGGGCCTGAAGCCTATCGTAAAATCTGTCAGAGCTTCCTTTGACTCCGTTCCTTTATTGAAATCCACTTTCTTACTTCCTTTCCATGCTCTCTGTTGAGCTGAAATTTGTGGAACTGAGTTCAGCAAAAAGGTGTTTGCTTTCCACAAGCCTTCTATTAGCACCGTGGTCTGCGAAGCCCATGAAACCTGCCAGTTGTCTCATTCTCCACTGAGTGACAGAGGCTTAGCCCTTCGGAGCATGGCAGGAGTTCACCAGCTCCAGGGACGCAACCCAGACTCTGCTCCTCTCTGCTGAGTGAAATGGAGGGCAGTGGCCCAGGGCTAGCTGGGAGAAGGGAAGCAGGGAGAAATTCTGGGCGCATACACAGGCAGGGGAGGCTGGTAAGGATGCTGATGCCACGTGCCCAGCTCTTAGGATAAGACAGGGCGAGGGGGACGCGGGAGACAAGGAGGAATCAGGTACAGGGCTCTGACCTCCTCTGCCATGTGTCATCGCTGTGGGAGTGGTGAATTATGAAAGATGGTGGTTTCAGTCATCTCCACAACCATGGTCCCTTTCCACCTCCAAAGGGACCTGGCTCTGCTTATATCAGTTTGGCTTTTCAAGAGCAGGGTCAGTGAAAAATCACCTATGAATCTTTTATCTCCAGTTTGCCTTCAGCTGAGGTGTCTCAGGTCAAGTTTCCTGTCCTTTGGGTACAAGATGACGCTGATCTGTTACGCCATGCAGGCCCGTGTCAAGGCAGTGCAAGCCCTGCCTGCGCTTGGCCAAGCCCATCATCAGTCCCAGGGAATCTGACCTCCTTCATTAAAGATTTACCCGTTCAAAAGACAGTATCATAAGATAATAATTGTAAGGTAAGGGGAGCACAGTGGTTGGGGAGCAGACATGGGAAAAGGAAAATGGATTTTCCCCTCTTGCTTTAAGTTAAACTATGTAGAAACTGGAGTGTCCATCAGCTGTTCCTTCTCGCCACGTGTGGGAGGAGAGCAGGGGTAGGAGAGAGGGGAGGAGAGAGGCTGCCTGGGGAACATCTTATGCTTTGAAGCTACATGCTGAGAGGAGCCCATGCTTGGCAGCGGGAGGGCTGCAGATCATCCCACAAGCAGCTGATCCTTCCCTCTGCCTTGGAGAGACATCCAACTTCTGCCTCCAGCCAAAGATATAGATGCTGAGGATGGATGATTTCTCCTTATTTGCATGGCCAACCTACAAGCCAGGCGGGCCCCAGCAGCACCTTCAGGCCTGGCGTGACATCCTGGGGACAGAGAATCAAATGGGCTGGGGTGTTTGCTTGGCCACCTAAGACGACCTGTGACTCTCAGGTTTGAAGTCCGGAAGGAAGGGAGGGAAGGGAGGGAAGGAAGGAAGGAAGGAAGGAAGGAAGGAAGGAAGGAAGGA
>NW_020799092.1:79229321-79258476 GCF_003259725.1 Athene cunicularia
TATCTACATATAAGAAATGTGATTTTCAATAAATCAGGGGGATTTGCACTATCTGGTTCCCGAGGCACTTTCTTAAAACCCACCTATTACTTTATCTATAAATAAAGCAGAAGCAGGAAACTGGAAGAGACAGAGGGAAGGGAGGGAGGGAAGGGAGGGAAGGAAGGAAGGAAGGAAGGGAGGGAGGGAGGAAGGAAGCTTTTCGGAGTCATTTGTTGACAGAAGTACGCCAATGTCCAAGCCTTTGCCCTCTGTACTAGTAGCCGGGCTCTGCCCAGCTGAGCTCCACTTCCCACCACACTTCACCAGCCCAGCCAAATGACATTAGTGTAAAGCCAAGCCCAGAACATCCCTGTGTGCTGACTGTCCGGAGGAAATTCTAGAGCATGTACTGTGGATGGTGGGAGAGCCTGAACTTGGGAAAGGGCTTGTATGGTGCAGATGTGAAGTGGACTTGCTTTGAGCACTTACATGGTGTCCAGTCTCATACCTCCCCATCACTTGAATTCCCTCTTTTTGGCTCCGTTTGGTCACAGGAAGCAGCAATCACAGCCTAGGGGATTTTTATTTCTTTATTTTTTTTAATAAACTTTATTCTATATTACAAATAGGTTTTTTTTCTTTTTTTTTTTTTGTTCTGGACTGCAAAATAGGAATGCCTTATATTTACATACACAGGTATACAATTAATTATAACAAAGGTACAGAAGCTTTGCCTTTACCAAGTAACAACGGGATTCCAATTTAAATAGTATAGATTTTATTTATTTTTTAACTAGGATCAATTCAAAAGAAAATCAAACCAACAACAACAACAACCTAAGAAAAAGGATCCCAACCTCCTTTCTAATGCTGTCTTGACATCTCTTTGAGGCTGTTAGTAACACTGTAGTGAAAGGATGTGTCTTTACATTGATTTTTGTATTTAAGGTGGAACCTTTAGCAAAACAGAGAATGAGACTTCTGGGCTCATGTGTATGTCCAAGACACAGGGTCAGACACTAGGAAGGGTCTGTCTTGTGACATTAAATAATCCAGTTGCCTCTCATCTTGATTCCTTGGGGAAAACAATGGGAGCATTTAGCTAGCACCTAATCTCTCTGCTTCCTTACCCCACTCTGGGATGGAAAGTGGGTTTTCTCCAGGGACTGGAGAAAGAGCAGCCCAGAATTTTTAAAAAACACCAAGTTTCTCTTAATATACTTCAGAAAGGACTGCAAGCTTGGACACGTGCCTTGATTTCTCCAACTGGCTCTTGTGCCTCAGTCTATCTGAAAGTAAACAGTAAACTCTCCTACTGCGAAAGGCTCCCTTCAGAGTCAAGTAGCCACACCAACTCACACTATTAAGAGAAGGGAATGCTGAAAGAGACTAAATGTCCTGGTTTTTTTCCCTGTTTTCCACACCCAGGTTTGCTTTACTGAGCTTCCCTTCACACTGCTCTCTGCTGCGAGTATCTTTGAGGTGATCTGCTTCCAAGCAGAAAGAAATTTTCTTGAGGTAAACTCTCCGTTTTTAGAACAGAAGATTAACACAAAGAGAAGCGCCAATGAACAAACAACAACGACGACAACAACAGAAATCACACACATGACAGTTCGATTAGACTAAGCAGCTTTATATCCTTGCTAGGGTTTTTTTTTGGTGGTTTTATTTTTTCCAAGTGTAAATTTTTTTTTTTTTGACATCTTTCTATAAATTAATTTGTTGCTGTAAGCCTTGGGTGTTTCTCTAACAATGTAATGAACTGAGCCATCCCAAATAAAACACGGTTGACGAGCTCCGTTTTCAAAGCATTCTCTGCAAAACTGTTATCCCCTGCAAGACAACACAGCCTTTTTTTTGTTTTGTTTTTTTTTGTTTGTTTTTTTTTTTTTTTTTTTTTTTTTTTTTGTAAGAAGCAGCATTGCACAGCGGCAGAGGTGAGGGAAAACTGCAGGACTCCACAGACCGAATGATAACTCTGAAATGGGAACAGCACTGAGTGCAAAGCAGAAAAACTCGGGCTGTGAATGGCCAGGAGGCTGAGGCGCACACCATGACATTTCACTTGCTTCATCAGTTGCCTGCTCCATACCAAGTTTGCCTGGCAAGAGCTAGGACAGACCAACACCTCCACTTGCTCTGGAGAACAACTATTTTACTACTCATCGGATGCACTAAGTCATCCCAGCATCACTGAGGCTATGCCAATACTTCTCTACCCAACAACTGTCATGGTGAGGGATGTCAACAGAGAAACACAGTCTACTATGAACCTGTAAATGAACACAGCTCCCTAGTTTGGAGAAAGAGATCCACTCCTGGGCTCCCCCGGTCATCCCAGGAGAGCAGGTTATCAGAGGCTCAGAGAAGTTTAAACAACACCACGGATTCGAGAGCTGGATTTTTATACTGATTTCCTCATTCAAGAGTGGGGGATATGCCAACTGGGTTCCTGGATGCAATTTTTGGTGAGATCCCCAAACCCGACACAAACCTGGTGGGACCACAATGCACATTTCTGTACAGTGCCCTCTGTCGGGGTTCTCTAGCTAAATGCTGAACCAGGAAGTAGAGAGGGACAAAACCCACCTTGTTGGGACTGACAGGGTTCTGTCCAAGTGCTCAGCTGGTCACGGCATCTTCCCACATCGGCAAAGGCCACCCTAGAAAGCATCAGAATTCTATGGATGAACAAAGCTCTTTCTTACACACTAGAGCTTTCCTCGGGAATTTTCAAGGCAGGACCAGTTTTCTTCCTCTCTCTCAGTTCTTTTACAGTGCCAAGCTACCTACAGTGACAATGTTCCACACTATCAGATCAATCTGCTTCAAGAGTAATTCTTCTACAGGCTGCTGGTAAGGCTGAAGCATGACTTGTTTTATTGATGCTCGGTGATGGGCGAGAGTAGTGCTGGTCATTTCCAGCAACACAGACTTTTCTTTTTGGTGTGAGATGGTCCTTGGACATAAGAGTCCTTTGTGGAGACACAAATGTATGCCCTGCTAAGAGCAGCCCTGGGACTCAGTCCTTTCAGGTTTCCAAACTTCCTTTGGAAGAGTCTTCCACATAATAGTGTCTCTTTCCAAAGCACTTCACTAAAGCCTTGGGGAAGGACAGATAGATGTTTTGTGGTTTGGCCTACTTTAAAAGAAATTCCTCTTAACTCTTTTGTGGTTGGGTTGTTACATCATAGGAATCCTGGATTTTAGGAAATGTGGAAGGGATATGTAGTCTTTGTGTTGGCTGACTCCATGGTGAGACTGGCCACTGGACTCTTAAAACTCTATTTATCTGTTTTCAATTGCATTATTAAAAATAATGACGACAATTATGTGATTTACTTGGTCTCTCTCCCTTCACGGCAAACACCTTCCTGTGGGCTAATGCACACGATCTGGAAACATTCATAATCGCTTTTCAATTAAAACAAATGCCAACCAAAATTCCGCTGGTAAATTTTCTTCATGTCATTGATTGTTTATGGTCCCCAGTGTCAAAGGGGTGTGGTAAGACAACTGCAGTGGTGAAACTACAGTTGAGAAAGTTATCAAAGCCCTCTTACCTAACAGAGTGAGGCTGGTGTGTGCTGGATTGGACCAAACCTTCAGATAAGTTCAGAGCAGAATGAATAGTGGGAAGAGAAGGACTGAGGCATGTTGGGAGAGGAAGATGCCCTTGGGCGGATGTATTTCTCCTTTTTGGTAGTTCTCTCATGCTGTGTGTTCAAATTATTTACATAATTATTTACAGAATCATCTCGGTTGGAAAAGACCTTGAAGATCATCCAGTCCAACCATTGACCTAACACTGACAGTTCCCAACTACACCAGATCCCTCAGCGCTCTGTCGAATGATCACAATCTCTAGCACCATCGTCCAGAAAACACACAGCTTTTCCCACAACAGTGTTTACTGGAAGGCTCAGTCTGCAAAAGCACATGACATGATGGATATGTCTCAGCTCGGTGTGTCACTGTTGGGTGGGTACACTCACAGGGAGGACGAGATGTGTTTGCAGAGGGTCTGTTCACCTTTTGTTTCTCTAACCCAGATGCGAAGTCCCGGACCAAACTCTGCAGTGAGAAAATAATCATAGCTCTCTCAGTAGGACCACAGAGAGTCTTCATGAGTCCCCCTTCCCCACTGACGATGTTAGCATTCATTGTCATGATTGCAGTGTTTGAGAAATACCCATAGAGATCAGCCAATCATCTGGCCTATTCTGGATATTAGGAGCTTGTCCATTGATTTCTAGGGACTTTGGCTCCAGCTGTGTCCATGTGGCTTGAAAAACAGTGTGGCATACTGTCTATTGGACATTTTTAGTCAAGGGTGGAAAGAGAGGTGGGGGGGAAACAAATCAAAGGAAGAGGAAAATAACTCATCCATGTTGTAGTAGGGCTCATTCTTCTGCTTGTGTCTTTGTTTTCAGTTGTATTTTACATGCATTTAAAAAATAGTTAGCTCAATAGGTGAGGCTGGGAAGAAAGATGCCAAGACCTCTCATAGACTGGGGGATGCTGGGACAGTGACTGGAAATGGGGAGGGCACTGAAGGGGACAGGGGAGGAAGCCCACGCATTTACATCACGATTCTGGCACATTTTCCAAACGAAAACCTAAACCAGATCAAACACCAGGTAAAGAAAAACAAGAAGAAAAACAAGGAGGAGATGAAAGATAAGCAAATTACAGATTTTCTTTCAAATCCCGGGGATGGGAGAAAGAAGAGGGTGGAGAAAAAACGGAAATGCCTAAATGGGAACATGGGAAGGGTAAGACACCAATCTCGTGGCACTTCCCATTTCCCTTAAGTGTTTCATTCTCAGTGTCTCTGAGGTGTTCAAGTTTTTCTTGAAAATATATATATTTATATTACAGATGAAAAATGCCGTACCAACAAGAAGAAATAAAATAATAACAATGGTAAACAACCATAATGAAACAAAAACACAGACCTGAAAACATCAGAAAGAAACAGGGTGAGTCTCAGATTTCCCCTGTGGTGTTCGTCTGACTTCAGTAACAGTGCAGGATTACACCAGTTCACTTTGATATTTTTTTTAAAAAAAAAAAACAAAAACAAACAAACCACCAGCTTCTTCTTCCTTTCATGTGCGTGCGCATGTCCAGGCAGTATAGCCCATCACTCATAACCACTTCCCTCCAAGCCAGCTATTTGTCCTTAGACTCCTACCATCCAGCTGTGAGTACAAGGCATGACAATAGGGTCCATATTTTTTCTTTTGTGGCACTTTGTTTGTCAAAACCTTTGGTTTCTTCCTTTTTTTTTTTTTTTTTTTTAATTTTCCTTTTTTATGTACTTATAAAAAATATTGTGTATGTGTTGTTGTTGTAATTTTCTTACCACTGGCTCTGGTGGGACTTCCACCCCACTTTCACAGCCATAATCAATGGATCTGGAACATGCGCCGACATTACTAAATGGATCAACAAAACCATGGCAGAACCAACCAAACCCAAATCACCCCCAATGCGCAGGCCTCTTAAAAATGCTGAGATGTCCATAAGGTGCATGATGAGTCCATCAGCTCAGCAATCAAACAGAAAGCAAGCAAAATCAAAAGGAAATAACACACACGCGCACACAGATATACACACACACGCACGCACGCACAAAATAATAATAATTATAATCAAGAGAGAAATGTCTGGGGTTTTAAAACCAAGGCGTGTCCCTAAGTTTGCTGTTTCAATATGAATCTTGTGGTATTCTCCCCACAGACACATCCAGTTTTGGACTGCTGTTATTTAAATGGTGTTAGAAAGGCTTGCCTACGTGTGTATCTCCTTGGCTGAATGAAACCCGCTTGCTGACTAACTCCTGTTGGCACCACATCCCCCGTTAGATGCACTCACCATCCATCACTCTGAAGAGGTCCTGGTTTGTTAGCAAGAGGCATGAATAAAAGCAAATGCACTCATTCTGTAATCAATTTACACACCCTGTCTTTACCCCTTCCTCCCTCCAGGTGCAAAGTAGGTGCTCCAGGTTGCAGCGCTGAGGATGGTGTGAGATGAATGTGGGCTGATTCACCGTGGCATCAAGCCACTCCTCCATCTGCTAGTAAGCTCTGCTCATTTCTGGTGAGATGAATCCAGACACAGCTCTTGCCTCCATGGCGTACAAGACCCTGAGGGTCTCCCACTACGCTGAACCATGGTGTTACCCGGGCTGGCGGCTGTATGAACAGAATAGCCAAACGCAGAAGAGACACGGGAGCTCGCTCCTCTTCAGTTGGCCATGAAACAGGTTGAGATGTTGTTTTGGAGGAGCTGAGCGGAGGATAGGACAGGGTAATCACTCATAATTGTCCTGTTGGGACAGTGATCTCTGAAGGGATAGGAAGTGCAAAGAGAGAGCAAATCCTTCCCAGACAGCAACTGTGCCTTCAGCATGGCCTGTTGGTTCCAGAAATGGAGAAGAGGAAAGGCCAGGAGCTGGCACCAAAAGGCAGATGAGTTTACAGTGGTTCAGAGACCTTCAGAAGACATGCAGTTCGGCTGGGGGTATCTAGGTAGAAGAATATTTTGCAGTGTTTCATTTGGATTTCCTCCAAGATTTCCTTCCAAAACATGTGCTGACAATTCCTCTTAGGAGTGGCTTTGAAGGAAGGTTTTACCATCAGTCCTATGCACCACCTTGCTTCATGGCAAGCCCTTCAATATCCTTCATAACCTATGATGAAACAATAGCTTTGTTCCAGTTGAGGAAACAACATGGAAACAACTAACAGCTCTGAAAAAAAAAAAAAAACAAAACAACAAACCCTCTGGTTGTTTTTTTGAGGCCGAGCTCCTTGCCTGGAACAAAATGAGACTTTGTGGCTCTTGCTTTCCAGGCTGAGGTGGGAACGAGGGAGCTGCTGTGCTGTCCATTGCCAGAAGGAACAGAACCACCACCGTGATGCCACTGAGCAGAGAGAGTGTTTTTGCCGCAGTGCTACAACCAACAGGAAACAATGGGAAAGACGGAGGGGGACACAGGTCTCTTTGAAAAATAAGAATAACCATATGAAACACATGGGCAGGGGAGTGTTGGTCTCATCCTCCCCTCTTGACCCTTCCCCTGCCCCAAGAGAGCAGCTACACCGCCGTTTGCCCAGGCAGATAAGAGCCACAATGGTCTCACTCTGGATGGAGCTGTGGCATTTTTGGGGGAGCCTTGGGGTTCCTCTCCCAGTGGGTCACTATCAAGAGATAGAGTTGCAATGGCTCTGCAGGAGAGGATCTCGATTTGCTCCTGCCCTCCAGGATCCCTGCAAGGCAGGCTGCCTTCCCTTTGGGGAGACTTTTAGTAATACTGAGTTCATTTTCATGTCCACTCCAGAGGCTCTACAGCCCTTGGAGGGCAGTTAAAGCAGCATGACAGAAGTTACCTCCCAATTTCCCATCTGCAGAGTGATGATGTGATGTGGGGGGAGGGTTTGTGGGGTTTGTTTTGTGTGTAATAGTTTTTCTCTAGGGCAAAGGCAGAGGGGAAGCTGTGAAAAGGAGAGCTCCACCTGAAAGTCTTGATGTCCCCAGAGCCAAGATTCCTCTGCAGTCTTTTCTTTTAACCCCTGGGGCTTTGTCATTTTGTCCATAGACTTTGAAAGAGAAGGGAGAGGGGGAGAGAGAGAGAGAGGGAGAGAGAGATTGAGAGAGAGAGAGAGAGAGGAGCGCTGTTCAGGTGACTCTGCTTACAGCCGATCAAAACTTGCACTTGGTAAAGATGATGATCTTGAGTGAGGCACGACTTGGTTTATCCCTCCCAGGGTGTCCCTGGCAGGACAGTTCTCAGCTGTCTATGCTCATGAGGGTTATGACTTGTTCAAGTTTGTAGGCAAGTTTCTGTTTCCCAGCCTGGTCATCTTGATCAAGGGCTCCCAGAATCTGGAAAAGGAGAGAGAAAGAAGGGATAGGGATTTTATTTTTTTGGTTTTGCCCCAAAAGACTGTGTCCAGCATCTTATAGCAGCAGATGAGGGTTAACTTTCTCTACTGTAGGTCCCAGGTTTAGCTTAATTCATGCAGAGCAGGTCAGTCAGCCAGCAGGGAACTAGGCAGGCAGTTTGGGGTTGGCGTGACTAAATGCAGGACACTAGATTGCAACCAATCAGATAGATTCTTGGAAATCAGTTATTTAGTAGCTTTATTCATTACCTTGCCATGCCATTTGAGATGTCCTAAAGGGTCTCACCTGGTTTTCAACACACAGAACCATGCTGGTCATCTTTAAGTCCTGTGTCGTGCTTGTTGGACCATTCTTGGGTGCTTTAGGGTGTCTGTAATGGCGCTGGGCACACATGCTTAAACGACTTTTGGCCACATGTGATGCAGAGCTCACATAGGGCTCCTCTGTAGCAAGCTAACATCTGACTATCAACTAGTGAAACCCAGCTAGATCGGATTGATCCATAAGAGGAGACAAAAGTAACAGGGATCTGGATGGAAGAGTACTTGGGAGACCAATAATCCCAGACTTTCCCTTTCCAGAGCCCAGGCCTTGCTTTTCATTCCTTAAATCCATCATGCCCCTAGCCAAGATGAAGATAGTTATCTGTGACACTTGCTGGGCCCTGGGAATGGGTGGGCTGTCCCATGGTCCTGCAACTGCTTTTCTCCATCCAAGGCTCTTACCTCCTCACTGTACTTGCCAACGTAGGAGTAAATCTCTGAGAGCGCACTCATAGTGTTGAACTCGTTCATATGCATGCGAGACTGCTCAGCCAAGTATGCGTTCATGTCCTGGTCACTGATTGCTGGCATTTTGGCAATGTCTGAATAGTACCTGAAAGAGATAAATATAGATGTTTCTTGAGAGGAGAGAGCACAGAGTCAAGAGATGAAAGCCACCAACGATAAGGAGAAAGAACATACGTAGCACATTCAGGGTCTTCTGGTGCATCAATGATATACCTGGTATATACCTGATATATTTTAATAGTTTGTATTTGTTCAATGTTTAATAGTTTATAATGCCCTATGGTTTGTGGCGACAGGCTTCAACACTCCCATCCCCAGTCTGACTGGGGAAAACCTGATTTCTTTAGGAGTCAACGTTACTCCTCTTGAGCTCAAGAGGACTGGGGCTTTATCCATAGGATATGGACCCTGCAGAACCACTGCCCACAAGGCTTCATCATCAGAGCAATGTCTCTTTAAGGAAGTTGCTATTTTCAATGTCCTTCGTCCCCTGGGTAAGGCAGGTCTTGGAGGACAAGGTTTGCGGAAGGTAATCAGTCACTGTCACTCGCAGCTGTGCTCTGCTGTCAACTGGTTAATTAGACGCCATCATTTACATTTTTAATTTCTGCAATTTGACATTTTGTGCACAAGGAAAAAAAAAAAAAAAGAAAGAAAAAAAGCCCATAGCTGCAGCAATCCACAGTTTTATAATTAGGAGGCAGAGGGGACGGGGAACCAAAAGAGCTGACAGGTGTCCTGTAAACAGCATTGAGACACCTGCTGAGATGGAGGCTGTTTTCTACTGCAGAGAAATTGGACACTGAAGTGCTGTATGATAAGGATCCTTCAGTCAGACAAGTGGGAAAATACTCCCCATGACAGAGCAGGACAAGCAGCTGCTGAAGTCCCCTACGAAAGACAGCACGGTGCAAGAGCAGTGAGAGGAAACCCCTCCACACCAGAAGGCTCCAGATTTGCTCAGTCTGGGTTTGTGCCCGGCAGTCCCATCCTGATTTAATTGCAATGGGTTGGTCTCAGTTGCTATCCTGGTTTTGCGGAGTGGGGTTGATGTAACTCTTTGAAGGGAAAGACATAGGAGGCAGAGGTCCTTCTTCCAGCTCTGTGTGTAGTCTTCTAGCCTGACTGCTTCCAAAGCTAGACCCTGGCTTATCATAAACACTCATGCAAACCTCATTAACTTTACTGCAACATCCAGTATGCACAACGACATGGAGTCCTTATCATCTTGTACTGTGGGCTCAGGATCAGCCAAATATCCTAGTCTAACTCAGTCCAATGTTCTAAATATTGCCCACTCCCAGTACTCCACTGACGAGTGGTCTGAGCTTGATTTTGCTTTACACTCTGCCTAACCCCAATGGGACCTTAAGAGTCATCTATGAACAAGTAAAGCAGGCACGTAGAAATCCTGTGAGGACCTGTCCTGCAGAATTACCTCCAAGATAAGATGGTGAGCAGGATGAATAAATATTTCTAGACCTTTGCCACTCCCAGAAAAAACTCTAAAAGGTCTCAGCAGCAGCAGCTGGACAAAAATCAGACTTGTGCTGCACGGACTTCTGACAAGAGAAAGTGTCAGGAACTGGTGGCACCATGACAGTGCTATTGCAGGCTCGCCAGAGCACACTGCTGACCAGCAGTCCTATGGCCAAAAAGCAAGGTCTGCCAAATAAAACTCCGTCCGTGTGCAACCAGCACAGTTCATAGACTTGTGAAGAAAAACAGCCTGCAATGCAGTGAAATGCATTGATTTATGGTGCATAAGACGAGCCCATGGAGAAGAGCCCAGCTCCTCATGAATATTGCATAGGCACCCTCCTGCTGGGTGAAATGAAAAGTGAAGGGGATTACATCACAGCAAAAATAAATGAGGCCGGTGGAGGAAAGCAGAGGTACTGTATTGTATTTGCAAGTCTGGTTCTAACAACCAGTTGAAATGCTCCTTTTCCTCTCCGGTTCAGCTAGACATCACATGGTGGCAGGATAGTGGGTGTAGGGATAGAGTGCTTCCAAAAAGTGAAACACCGACACATGTATCGTCTGCTTCTCCAAGTTTGTCCTGTCTCCCTTTCACCTGCCAGCAGCTTTCTCCCAAGTCTGTGACTCACAAGGGTCTGAAAGCTCCCCAGTCCCTTTCCAGACTTGCAGAGATATTTTCCCAGCAGCTTAACACTCCCATGACTCATCTGAACAAGGAAAAGCAGCACGTAGTGCTCCTTGAAATGAAGTATGGGATGCAAAAAAACGAGTTTCAGGGCTTGGAGGCCTCTCCAGCCATGACAGACTCCCAAGCTGTGATCTTAGTGTTCTTGGGTCATGGACCCACCACCATGTCCTGCTCTCCCCCAGACTCAGCTCCCTGGCCATCACACACCTGAACAGTCGTTTCCCATTAAGACTATAAACCAAGATATTGTGGAAGTATGTTTTATGGGAAAAATAAAAGAAAAAGAAGGAAAAAAAACCCACAAAAAACAAACCCATGTACCAATAATCAAACCTAGCTGCTAGTACACGGAGAAGACATATAATGTTCTTCCATCAGAACTCTGCCGTGGCCGAATGACTTGTTTATACAGAAGTGTTTCTAATGAAGCCATCATTGCACTATCTAAAGAAAGGATGAATGTGTATATTAAAGCATCCTAGCAGGGAGATGACAACATCCCTGCTGAGTCTTTATTTACCTTCTATCTGAGCCCAGATCCTCAGAGGTACTTAGGGCCTCTCTGTCATTTGCATACCCCTAATGTCTTCAAACCCACTGTGATGCTGTCACCAAACCCCAGAGGTCCTCACATTTTCACTGCTGGCATTTGGAGGCTGCCTGCGTGCTGCTTCCCTTTGCCACGGCAGTCGACAGCTCTCACTTACACCATAGCTGAACTGTGAGGCAACGCAGAGGGGAGCGAGATGCTCTTTCACTGTGCTGCTCCCGTGAGCACCCTTAAGCTGAGGGCCACCAGACCTCCCCTAAGACATGGAGAGATCACTGACTCACACTTCCACAGCCCCAGAGGCCAGCAGGAGGTTGGGAAGACAAGAACAAGCCAGATTCCCTCTGAATGAGACAGAAAGGTAGCAAAGCAGCAAATCTAGCTTAGCCTGTCTCCAAAGGCTCAAGACAGTGAGTCCAAAGTGGAAAATGGTGACTACTTCATCAGATGTGCACTACTTGCTGGCCTGGTGCTGTAGACTTGCTACCTCCTCTGTACTCCCAGTTGTTTCTAGAAGATCCATAAATGCATATCTATGCCTTACGTGCTTGAGTTTCCCCTGAATCACAGGAGGAGCCCGAGTTCTTACCTCAAGGCTGTTCATTCTCTGATGTGTCAGAAAATGTGTTCATTAGACTTCAGAAGCAATAAAACCCCGGAGAAATTTGGGTAAATCCGTCACTCAGGCACATCAGCAACTCAGATGCAGGATGTGAGGATTACTATTAGACCATAGGAGGTGATTTCATAGGTATCATTAGCACAGCAACTCACCCCAGCGTGGCTTGAACAGGAGACCCCATGAGACCATCCACTGCCACTGTTGCATGGCGAAGGGTTAGGAATGCACCAGTATATAGTAGTGTTCCCTCTGACTCTCAAAAATAATTGTTCCTTTCACATCCTTCTCTTTCCCTGGGTTGTCTTTATTTTGTTTTGCTTGTTTTGTTTTGTTTTTCTAAGGAAAGCAATACAACGCTGACCTGGGAATACAACTTGCTCTCTGTTTAGTCAGGGGTAAATGTTCTTGCCTTCGGTACCAACCAGGAAAGTCTCCCTCGTGGAGCTGTTTCACAAGAATTACTGTGCCTGCTGCCACTCAGTAACTCATTAACTTATCAAAAGAGAAGGAAAAAAAAAAAAAATCTGTGTTGCCAGTGCTTCCTCTTCAGTGAAATTTTCCAGCACCGCGGCCGCAGTTTAGGCAGCTTAGCATGGAGCTAATTGTCTTCCAAAAGATCTTTTTGTCATGGCTGTTGTTGTGCCGTCTCTGGGTTGGGACTGCGCTCATTAATAATCATTTTAGCATATGAAAAGCTTGTAACGAATCCATGTGCTGCAGACGGCAGACGCAATTACAGCAATAACATAATTAGGGTTATGCAATAGCCGGCTGTATCCAGACCACTGAAGGAGGAAGAGATGCGTGGAAGGGATGTTGGGGGACCGCTACAGCAGAGAAGGGCTGAGGGAAAGCTTAGGCGCGACCTAGTGACCAGCTCTTTTATGGGATGAAGTGAAGCAATGCAAGGGCATGCTGCCAGTTCTTCTGTTGACACAGCATGGCAATTTTAGTTTCCTGTGAGGAATCTGAGCTGCAAAGTTTGCGTTTGTGCTGATTCAGCTACAGACAGCCATGAGGCTCTGTTAGCCCAGGCTGATATTATTTCAGAGAGAAGTTCAAAGCCAGGCTGTTGGACACTGATTGGACATTGTCGATAATAGCATGACAGCTAAGCAAAAGGTAGGGCTCCCCGAGTTAGCTGAAGACCTGTCAGCTCTTCCACAGATTTGCCTTGAAGAGCTTGAGGGAACAATTCTGTCTGTATATGCATCCCCTAGCTAGAGCAATGATTTCATTTTGCATGTGCACGGCTTTTCCTGATGCTTTTCATCTTGGAATAAATGGTAGAGAATGGGTGGGCAGCACTGAGTCAATGGCTTAAGAATGAATTGATGCACAGGTAGTTTTCTCTGGGAGAAGAAACTCTCCAAGCATCTCAGTGCAGAAGATGTGTGGGTCTGAGGCTGTGCTCTCTGCGGATAGACACATTTTCATCTTGCCTGCTGAAAACTGCACTATGTAGGAACAGCATGCTCCTGTGATGAGAAAACATCAGGAGGTTTTTGGAGACTAAAATTGAAGAAAGACAAGCCATCAGTCTTCAGATGCACCAAAAGCTGCAGCAGAGAGGCAGGGAATGGGCTGTACCCCCTGTCCCCGTGGGATGCAATGAGGTGGCGTGGGGTTTAATTACAGCCAGGGAGATTTTGACTGGCCATCAGGGAAAACACTCTGCTGGGAAGGACAGAGAAGCGCAGGGATGGATTGCCTGAGGAAAGCAGAGGCTCTGTCGTTGGAGGCCTTTAACAAAGGGGTAGACAAGCATTTGTCAGGAAGGCTTTAGACAGAGCTGATCCTGCCCTGAGGCAGGAGCTGGCTGGGTTGACCTCCTGAGGCCCCTTCCAGCACCGGTTATTATTATCTCTACTGACAACACCCCTCTAACGTGACCCTTGGTATGTTATATCTTGAGCCTTCTTTCTGGCAGAAAAAGGAGACACAGAAAACCACATTTTTAAAAGTAGAGCCAGGATTTGCACCTGTCATTTGATGCTCTCTTTCAAAGACCTTGGAGTCACCCCGGTGTTTCTTTAAAACCTCAATAACTTACAATGTTAGGGTGCACGCAGCTTATAATCTTTATTGTAATAAACTAGTCCAATTTGTCTTTCTTTCTAAAGCTTGCTGCAAAGTGGCCAACAGACATCACAAGCACTGCACTAGAGGAGACCATCTATTGACCAGAGAATCCTGAAACTACAGGCTGACAAGTTATGTAGGTTAGATCCTGAATGGGTACAGACTATCCATTTTGAGCACTCAAAACACACTCCCACAGCATTTTCCAACAAGCTTAAGACCTTGACATCTGAAGGCTAAACACCATGCAAAACATAATTGGTTCAGAAAAAGGAAATAGATAAATTCATGGACCCGGGACCTGGGTACCAACATTTAGGCCAGGTAGCATTTGTACACAGGTTAACATAATAAAGTGTAGATGTTATAACGCTGAATCCCATGGATCAGGTCACTTTAAAAGTCTTTTCATCCCATCACTTTAAAAGTCTTTTCATCCCAAACCTGGCAAATCTATTTTTAATAGTCTTCACTGGAAGACTCTCAAGGTGTTAAGAACACTTGCAATGTCTCCCTTGACTTTCAGCTTTTCTTTCAGGGGCTATTTTTAATGGACAATAAGCAGCCAAAAGGAGACCAAGTCCCTGCAGGGATGAGGAAAAAAAAAAAAAAAAAAGCAGCGGTTCCTCTCCTTGCAGCACTTCAGGTATTTTGGGCACCAGTGTGCAATGGAAAAACTCTTTGGCTTCTGCTTTTTTGTGCTCTGTCCCTTTTGAGTCTCCCACATCTCTGCCTCCATGCCAGGCTTTGGTAGGGAAACATCGTATTGATTGCGATGCAGGCAATTAAATGGTGTTAATGAAGTTCAAACAAGTGTTATCATAAGCTTGGCAGCATGGAGAGAAATGAAAGGTCAGCCACAGCCCTTTGTCATCTTTTCAGTGTGGTGATGAATGCTAATGAGACAGTCCCAATTAGAACAGGCTCCCCTTTGTATTGCTTGGGGATTGCATCAAATGCTCCCAAGTTCTCCAGATTTCTAGGCTCAAAGGGGACATTTGAAGTAAACTTGAAAAGATGCAGATCTGAAGCTGCTCTAATATAAATTCAGCAAAGCCTATGGAGTTTTACTAA
Source organism: Athene cunicularia (assembly GCF_003259725.1). Taxonomy (NCBI): domain Eukaryota; kingdom Metazoa; phylum Chordata; class Aves; order Strigiformes; family Strigidae; genus Athene; species Athene cunicularia. The sequence continues at coordinate 79,244,513 of NW_020799092.1, forward strand.
TAGAAGTCAGATGAGAATCTGGTCTACCGTTCCCATTCTTTTCCTCTTTTTTCAAAAGACTCATATAATGATAATTGAAAAGCCTCCACCTTGTTTTAGAACTGTAGTCTGACTCTTCATAGCTTCAACAAAAACCAAATAGCCTGTCCCCATTTTCTGAGTTAGTTCTCCTGTCTCAGTCAGGCCTCACCTTCCTCGGCAGGAAACCCAAGTTGTGGCTGCACCTAGATACTGTTTAGCCATGCGTTTCCACAGTGAAAGAGCCCTGGGCATGTAATTTGAATGCTGAAATTAATTTTCCCCAAAAGTCAGGATTTTTCAGTGGGATTGTTTCAACAGGCAGAGTCCACCTCTGCTTCCCGTAGCATTAAAAAGGGACTGTTGAAATCAAACTCCCAGTTGTTTACTATGTGGAGGTAGACCTTTGGTCAGGCCAGGATCTGTAGCTATTCCCTTCCCAACATACATTCACAATCTAAAGAGATGGAAAACTAATCTTGGAAGGATTGCAGGAGTGTACTTTTCACTCATGGCTGCTTCTTATGCCAAGTTCATTCCCTGATTTGAGGTTTGTGATTCCTAAAGGCACACTCCACACTGAGAAACCAGCAGTTGCAGAAGGATGGCCTGGAGTAACCCAGCTCAGCTACCCTTTCAACAGACCTTTTAAAAGTCAGGAGTCTGTCTTTACTCCAGAATGCCTTCAAGTTGGGTTACAATCTACCACTGCCTAATTGCCCTCTTAGAGTTTCTTCTTCATCAAAGAAGTTCATTCGATTTCAGGTTCTTCTGATTTACTCAACTGCTTCTTAAACTCCCCGACTGAAAATCTTTTTATCTTACAATTCGCTCTTTGAAGAAGTCTAGTGGTCTTGAAGGATGCCATCTCCAGCTGATGCTGACTATAGAAATAGCTCCAACCAGTACGGGAAGCCTTTGGATTTGGAATAACTGCCTCAAAGTACAGTTGCAGTATGGAGCAAAGGAATTCATTATCTCAAGGTAGAACTGAAATTATATTTTATTCATCCTTGATATGTTTTTTCTTTGATCTACCACAGCATCCAGGTGCCACTGCCTTGAGTCAGTGGAATAGACACACAAAAATACAAGCAGGGCAGAAGCTCTAACCATATTCCAAAACCCACAGCCTCCCCTTGGGCTTCAGTTCGAGTTGTCAGAGATCGGTGCAGATAACAACCCAGCACATGCTGGGCACAGAAATCCAGTGCTGTTTACTAGCAGCAGGAGGTGTTATGTACCTTGTTTGCAAACCCAGTTATTCGGGAAAACTTCCAGGGAAATGCAAAACCTATTGCTGAAGATCACTGGGCAACAGGATGTAGCTCCAAAAAGTTGTAAAGTGAAATCAATACTGCAAAACCAAAATGGAAACTGCAGCCTTCTGGTGTTGCATGAGGAAATACCCTGTTCTTCACCTATGTGCCTCAGCTGGTCTCTCAAATGTACCACCTCCAAAGCTGGAGACTAAAAGCACCACTGGAGTATGACACCTTTGGGTCACGGTTGGTGCAAACTTGATTTCTAAATGAATCTCTAACACCTCTTTCCCCCTCTACAGATCAATCCAGCAATCAACCTCAATACATACGAAGAAACTTGGACACAGCACCAGAAGTAGGTCATAATTAAGCAAGGTAGCTTGTAAGAGCCTTACAGGTTGCCTAGAAACGACATTTGCAGAAGTGTTTAACCACATCTAAAAATAATTGTCCAGACAAATCAGAGACTAATGGGAGCATTACTGTAAAAAATGTCACCTCGTGCCGACTAGGGGACAGAGCTCTTTGATCATCCGTGCTCTTCTTTCACAAAATGAGAGAAACCAGCCCCACCAAAGGAAAGTGGTTTACAGCACACTATGCCTACAGTAGCAGAGGTCTCTCATAACCTGCATGACATGGTATCAATTTTAGATAGTGCCTACGAAGTCATCCAGATAAATCATTGCTTAAAACCGCATGGCTTTGCACAGGAATGGACTGTAAGGTAAACCCATCTTTATATTTATAGAGGAGTAATCATTCTCCATCTGTGCAGTTCCCAAACCTGTCAATAACACCAAGCAAGCGTAGCGTATTGGAAAACAAAGCACAGATCAACTTCTGCAAGGCTTGCTCCAGAAGACAGGCTCCTACTGAATGGAGTGCAAGAGAGGCTATTTGCTTTGTCCTGTGGAAAATCGTAAAGAAACTGAAGCCCCTATATACTGCAGGAATAGTTGTCTTGGTTGTACTCCCTGTAGAGTAGTTTTGCCAGACACTGGCCTTCAGTGCAGTAGATTGATCAGTACAGATACAGGTCTTGAAGATGTGGATAAAATGATTGGAAAGACCTCTCACATTTTTGAAAACGCCTGCAGACCTTCAGTCACCAGCAATCTTATGGCATCTCATTCAAAGCACAGAAAAGCTACTGGACAGAGCACAGGAAAGTTACTGGCCTTGGAATCAGGGAAGATAATTGTATGACCCTTGGGATCTGGGCAGTGTGGGGTCTGTCACAACGATGCTGTGAACAGCAAACCTCTTCTGGGCTGTGTGGAAAGACTTGGAAGCCCGTGTACTTCACAGGGCTCAAACACATCACCTCCCCTTCCTTCCTCCCTCTATCGCTTCTCAACAGTTTCTCCTCAAGAGTAACAATGAAGCCAAACACCTTCCATTCACACTTCTAATTAAATTTCCATCTCTGCTTCAAGGCGCATGGGAATAAAAGGCTAACACGGAGCTTTCTACTTAGGCAATAACCAAAGAAGAAAAGCCAAGAAGCACCTACCAAAAGCAATACTGATGATGTCTCCTACCTCCACCCATGAAGCAGGGCCTCATTGTATCACTTGTTTAGGTTATTCCTATTTCTAGAGCTAAAACTCACCTTTCCACCCAGTTCTTGTAGCTGGGGATGTCCTTGGCGTAGAGAAGCTTGTTGGAGGGTGAGTCTTTGCCCAGACGGTGCTCTGAGGTTGAACAGGAGTCCATGAAAGTCTGAGCCACTACAGAGAGGCAGGCATCTGTGATGCTGTTCTTGTGGATGTCGAAGACAAACTGTGGGTTCTTGATCATGTTAACCCAGAACCGTAACGGCAGGCTGCAGGAGGGGCGGGAGGGGTGGAAAAAGGGAGTCGGTCAGTGCAAAGTTCATAGGCTCTGTTGCGTGAGGTTACAATGGTAAATGGCGGATTGGAATTGAAGATCGCGATGTGGAGATAAGGATTCTGGGACAAGCTTTGATATACAATAAATTCCTCTCCTACAGGAGTCTAGGGATGGCAGTGGAGTCATCTCGGGGATGGCTTTTATCCCTGTTATCCTTACAAGCCAGATTTTGTCAGCCTTAATGTCAATACCATCTTACTGAAGTTGCACATAATTAATGGGAGCATAATTGAAGTGATGAAAGTGTCTCCTATCTTCTCTACGCTAAGTTGCAATGTAAAGTTGCACCTGTTGGCTGCCTCATCAGACAAGGATAGGCATTGCATCCGCAAAATTACGGTGAACATTTGTCACGGAGGGACTTGGCTTTTAGCCTTCATAGCAGCCCCATGGGAAGAGAGGTATGTAGAGCTCCCAGGTCGAGATTAGGATTGCTAACAGGATTCAGCGTGTGATGTGGACACCGTGTATGCAGCTCAAGCCCAAGCCCACATATGATCCCAGCACATCGGGCATGAAGATGTCCTTACATGACAGGGAAAAACCTGTCGCCTCAAGGGAAAAAAGGAAGGGGGAAACAAGTATTGCAACCTTTGAAATGAAAATAGATCTGCCCTAACCACGGAAATGTTATTCCAACTGCAATTGAAAGCCCTTTTTCCCCCTCCTTTTTCTCAAAAGAGCAGTTCATTTGTGTGAGATGCCCTGAGGTATCTACCTCCAGCCTTTGCCTCAAGCCTTTTTCTCAAGGCAAATGCATTCATATGATCGTGGCCTAGCAGCTGAGATGTCTCACTGATCACAGAGTCAAACTCGTGTCTCTCTGTCAGGGAGACTGCTAAGTCTACCTTCAGTGTCTGCACCTTCCCAAGAGGAGGTTATTCTTCAGCTTAACAAATTCACCTGATATTCAGGCTAAACTCCCCAGTTCCTCAGTTCCTTCCATTTACTCATGACTCTCATGTGTTCACAGCACCATAAAAAATTCATCTCTAAGTCCGATGTATTTTGGGTAACAGCAGGAAGTCTAGCATGTCCTGGCAGAGGGATGACACCAAATTTTCCTAAACAACGGTGTGTTCTCCTGAACCAGCTAAATCACTGAAGAAATGTGAGGAAAGCCCCACACAGGTGATCCTGTCAGCCAAGTTCAGGAGAAGTGGGAGATGCTGGCAACGAGACCTGATGGAGCTGTGATGGGTAAACATTTTAGGCTGAGAAAGGAGGTTCATCTGTTGGGGGACGAGGTGGATGAGTGAACCGTGTAGAACTTCTTCTGCAGGTGTTTGGATGGTAAACACAGCCACAGTGAGGACAGGCAGAGTGCATGTATGTGTGCCTGAGTGTGTGTACGAGTGCGGGGAGGGGCTGGGGAGATGATGTCCCTAGCTGGGAATAATGAAGCCCGTGATGTGACTATGAGTTAATTTAATCTGATTGAACAGATTTCTTCATACTGCCCCTTTTCCCACATACACACACACACACTGCCTTCCCCCCTCCCCCTTAAATAAACCTCCTGCTCATTTAGTCTGAGTGGCTGCAATCAGCCTTAGATTAGTGCCGCAGATAATGTTAATAATATGCTAATGTTTCATTAGTTGAAAGCCTCTTTGGTGCATGGGGTTTCTTTTTTTATGTCACTGCGCTGTGACGATCTGCCATCAGCGTGGCTGGTAAAAGGAAAAAATGCATGAGCTGGGAGCCCCATGGCTCTCCTCTGCTGTTCCTTTTATAGTCCCTGTATTTGCACAGGAGAAGGGGAGGGAGCAATTCCCCAGGGGACTCTTTCCAACAGGGAGACTCAGCGGAGAGGAGCCGCAGAGATCTTTTCTCTCCACCCATCCTGGCTTTTCCCCGCTGTCCCACTACACGTACAAAAAGGGGCTCCTGCCAGGCAGCTGGAGCAGGGGGCTGATATCAGGCTTTGTCACTTGCTCCAAAAGAGACGCACATCCAGCTCCAGACCCTTCAAGTGTTTACTACCATGAGATGCTCTCCTGGTCTCCAGCTACCAGCCCAGGAGAGTACAGGTCTCCTGTGGGTGCTGCACATCCCCTGCAGATCTCTGTGATACCTGAAAATAGCTCAGACGGTACTAGATGCCTATGTGTGGGCAAAGAAATGGAGCTCTAGACCTCCTCTGACTGTAGTGGGAATTCAAACCCAGTCTAGATGAAGACAGTGGTGCTGAATCCTCTCCTATACCTCCCTAGATATTCCTATACGCCTAGGCACTGCAGCAGTTAAACACTTCACTATTCTTCCTCATGAGGCCTCTCAGAGATACTGCCATCCCCATGTAATCCAGGGCAAAGTGGGACCTGTTTAGCCAAAGCACTCCATCCTTGAAATCATCCTGTAGAATCTGGGATCTTCTGACTTCCCCAATTCCTTGGGAAGACTGATCCTGGTTCTCTGAACACCATGCCAGGCTCCCCAGCTTTCCCAGCAGCCAGATCCCAAACCACATGTTTCTCTACTCTCCTTCCAGTCCAGGACCCGTTGCTGGACTGTACTGGAGTGTCTCACTCACCAATTGCTCTTCCAGGTGTGCCGCACGTGGGGGTCATGGATGTTGTGCTTGTCAGCCTGCTCATCCAGGAAGTCAAACATGTATTTGATAGCCAGGGGAAGTGCACTGCCACGGTGAGCAGTGCTGAAGATGGTCTCAAAGAGGTCGTCTACAAATTTCTGGAGGGTGCCCTGTTGGGAGAATGAAGGAAAGAAGAACGTGAGATACCAAGGTGGGGAGAGGACGTTGAATTTCAGTAACCCACTGAAAACAGAGTATGTCTGTGGATCAGGCCCAGAAAGTTTGACTGAAAAGTGGGAGCCGTCTAATATCTGCTAAATGTGACATGAGTTGGAAATTCCACTAGAGATATCTTTAAGCAGGCATGTGCATCTTCACGATATCTGCCTCATCTAGTCAGTAGACAGACGTAGCAGTTCAGGATACTGCTTGTCCTCTCTGTTGGTAGCACTCCCTGCCAGGAAGGGTGGCTGAGCTGTGGTGGGATACCTTGCCCCATCTCAGGTATGTGGTGATGTGTTTCCACTGAGATTCCTCTCCTCTGCAGCCTATCCCCAACTGCTTTAGTGCACGCGTGAGACAAAAACTAGCCATTTGCTATGCTGGCTTCCATCCAGGGCCAATTCTTAAGCTGGGACTAGATGACTGTAGAGCAGAGCAGAAAGTGTCATTGAGACAAATGGGATAAGAGTAGTTGGAGAGAGATGGCTGTTTTATATGTGTGAGTAGTATAACAAATAACACAAACTTCACCTCAACCTCCAAGAGGCCTCCTCATTTTTTACTACCCAATGACATGGGACTGAGGCAAACCCTGGGAGCAACGCAGGGATGTGTCAGATACTGCTTTGCAGACCTCAGTAACGTCCACTGCAGAGACTACAGAAGTCTTCTTATGCTCCTCTGGGAGGAGAATCCCAGATCCTGTGCTTGGAGACCCACCCTGGACAAACCAGTTGACCTTTATCAAGAAGGCAAGGAGCTGGAATATCAGAGGGCAACCAGACTCAAGAGAGGGGGCAGTTGAGAAGCTGTGATAACCAAACGATCTGCAGGCTGGGTTTTGGGGGGAACCAGGCAAGGCACGTTTTCCCTGCTGGATGGGAAGCTATAGCCCACATGTGAACCTCTGCTCTGCCACTGGAGCTTCATAGGAATTTATATGTGAACAAACCATATGGCTGCTGAAATAACATCAAGCAATCAAATCTCCAGCAAACGTTTCCTGATATAGAAAATTTCCTCTTCTGAAAAATAAAACCCTCCCCTTTCTCTGCAGACCCAGGAAAGAATTTCTCCTTACTCGAAATGAAGCACCAGGTTCCACCAGAGTGGCTCAAGTTTACATAGTGCTAACAAATACTTAATTAGAAATCTGGTGTCTCTTGCTGATTCACCACTTGATTTATTCTTTGGGAAACAGAGGTACCTTTTGCTTGTGTGAACTCCTACTGGGTGAATAAAGCCCTGCAGCGTGTCTGACTCAGAAAGGACCCCCGAGGGGAAATCTTGTTGGTCTGACATGGCAGATCTGCCCTCAGGTTCAGTTTCTGAAGGGAATTAGTTCTCTACATGCTCACCCACACAAACACAAAGAAAACCTCTGAGGCTTTTAGGCAAGGGACTCTAGGTCTCAGAGGTCAGGGATTTACCAGAATAAAAATTGTCAGTTTAACTAAGTATTCCCTGGGATTGCATTACCAGCAATTGCTCTCTCCCTGCTCCCTCCCTCAAATGGTCATGATGAGAAAAGAAAATTGCTCAGCCCAAGAGGGGAAACAATAAACCCCCAGCCTTTCTACTCTTTCTGTTGCTGTGCAAGTTATGCAGCTGCTTTCCTGCCGTCAAAAAAAAAAAAAAAAAAAAAAAAAAAAAAAAAGCCCCAAGTGTTGAGTTTGTGATCCGGAACAGAAAGCAAAAGCGAATCAGTGGTGGGGTAGGGGCCGTATCCCCAGACAGCGTAAATCAGCACCAGTCCAACGCTTGATGGTTTACACCAGCTGGGGCCTGAGCCCTGGGGAGTATTATTTTCTTTTTACATTGTGTGATCCATAAAAGCAGCTTGATGCCAGGGAGCTGGGCATGTACCAGGGGCTAAAGAAAAAGCCACTTTATCTTCAAATCCCACTGCAACGTAGACAGTCTGAGTGAGGCTGCAGGGAGAGTCAGACATCAGAGGCAAAATGAGCTGAGGAACAAATGTGCAGGTAAAGCTGTATAGGAGGACTTAAAGCATGTGATGGAGGCCTGTCTGATGGGCAAACTCAGCCGGCGTTTGCATGAACACATGAAAATGTGCCTGTTAACACTCTGACAAGAAAGGGTAATAGTTAAAATTTCAGAAAAGGGAGGAAGATTGAGCTGTATGATGGCTGCTTGGTTTAACCCTGCTCAGAATGGGGTGAGATAACACCTGAGTCACAGCTATCTTGCAGTTTCCACTTCTGGGATGCACTGAGATAACTCTCATGTCAGAGAGGTTCAGGCACAGCGATGCTCTGCGCTGCAAGGGGAAAGCAGAACTGCACAGGGAGCTTGTGTCTGATTGTACTGCCGCCTTCCCCACCTGCCCTGCTCCCTGCCGGGGTGCAAAAGAAGATCATTGCAGCCTCTTCATTAATGTAGGCTTCTCCAAAGAGACAATCATCCACAGAGTGGAAGGGCAAACAGATGTAAACTCAGAAAACTTCTTTTGCCCACGCTCCTGCAGAGCCTTTAGAGGTGAGTTAGGTGGAGGGTAGTCTTGGTCAGAGATGAAAGAAGTTGAAAGGTCTGATATCTTTTGTCAACCCCAGAGCAAGCCAGCTGCAGCAAGCGCTGGCCATCCCCTTCTCAGGGAAGGGACAGCATGCTGGTGAGTGACAGTGAGTTCTTTCTGTGCAGAAAATGGAAATTAAGCCACTTTCTGTGGCTGTCCCAGAGCCAAAGCCCACTGCAGTAAGTTTTAGACCTGTCAGCTTGAGTGATCTCCACTCTGCAAGTGTCCTCATGGTGCTGCATTCCCAATTACATTAAACACTCACTAACAGCCCTACTACAGTTTTGCAGGGTCTGGCAGGCACCCATGTAGGACGCTGGTTTCCAGCATTTTGGGGAATATGGATTGAGAAGGTGGGATCTTACCAGCTTCCCAGTAAAGTCTTTGCCCTCTCTGCAGAGCCCTGCCGTGGGCCAGATATGATGTGCGAGATGTGTCTAGAGATTCAGTTCAGGATGTCTCTGCTCTGCTCCCCCCCAGTCTGTATTTTCTCTTTGGAAACCCTGAGCTTTCCATGTCTCAGTGGGTATGAGCATCTTACTCTTCTTGATTCCCTTGGAGTTGGCCACTTATTAGCTTCATCATGGTCAACTGAAATCCCTGACAAGTCATCAGCACAAGAGTCTTTATGGGTCCAGGGGAAAGGTGAAGAAGGACTTGTAGCACAAAACTCAGGGTTTTGTAGCATAGCAGCTCATTTCAGACTGTAAAGCATGACACATCCTTGGAACCTTATCTGAGCACATTTACTCCCTGGCTCTTCATCTGATCAATTCTGGTACAAACTACAAGCCAGTATAATCAATAACCCCAGCGCCTACCCCTGCATTGACTCTCCACCAGTCTCATGGCCCTGGGTTCATTACTCCTCATTGCTCTCCAATGTCCTTTTCCTGACTCTGCTTTCTAAGTTCAAGCTCCTTCCCTACATACTTTGAGCACTCCTCTTGCTCTATTTTCCTTCTGCTCTTCTTTCCTTACCCTGCTTCAGCATCCTTTGAGCAGCCTCTCATTTCTTGTAGGCAAGAAGCTCCACTTCAGCCTTAAAAAAAAAAAAATAAATTCTCACCCTCTTCCCTTCCCCCACCATGTACCTTGGTGGCAAGTAGTCTTGTCAAGTAGATCTCAGAAACCATCTTGCTGCCCCGGTCACCCTCTTTTTGGTCACCATGTTCATGGTTCTTCACCAAGTGCCACATCTTGACTCCGCTCTCAAGGTCAGGGGTGATCATGGGTGTGCGGGAACGGAGGCTGTCTGGGCTGCCTGTGTAACGGATCATGTTTTCTGCAAAGAGAGGTGCATGTGTCTCAGCCCTAGTAACACTTGGATTGGGGTTAACAGGTTTCACGGGGGAAATATGCTAATGACATGCCAGCTAATAGAAGTATTTAATCAGTTCGGTAGCAGGTACCTCTCCCATTCAGTATATGGAGTGGATGCTCATACAGATTCTGGTGTGGGGCTGAGACAATCACAGCTGGTGAGTCCACTCTAGAGAGACGTTAGTTTGGTCTCCAAAGAAGGAAGGATGTCGCAGTACTGAAATGTCCCTGCTCTCACAAGCTCTGTATTTCCATATTAGTATTAAATATCTTTCCATCAACCAATTCATAACATTAGGCAACACAGGTATATCTTCTGGTGGAATGACGATGTGAGACAGAGAAGCCCACAAAGCAGCTATATGGACCAGGAGGCCTTATCAATGTAGTATTATCTTATGTCTGAGTGATTTTCTCAGCAAAGACAAGGGATGTCAGCCAAGCCAGACACAATGTCAGTGTCTATACCAGGGGTTCTCAACCTTTCCTTCACCACAGGCCCCTTTTAAATACCTTTTGTGGCCACGGACCACCAAGACTTAACCCAAGATTTAAAGCTCTAGAATGCACCAAATATTTAATTCCATTTCCTCGTGAAGGGTCTTCAAATTGGGAGAGAAGGGGAAATAAGTTAATCTGTTAAGGCACAAACTCCTATTGTATCTTTATTGCAAAGTTTCCATATGAATTTAAAACAACAGCATCAACACTCTTCTTGCTCAGTTGGCCCGTTTTATGGTATTTTAACATGCTAATTCTGAAATTGATGCCAAATTTTACATTAAAATTTGATGAAAAGCTTTTACAATTCTTCTCACCTCCCCCCTTGTTTGTCTGTGTTCAGTCACCCTATATTTTTGTTTACGGGTCCAGGGCCACCACTTGGAGGAACAGACTTCAGCCCTGTTGCAGCCCTAAAGAGGGCCATTGGGTAAGGAAAATGACTTTAAGAGAAAAACCACTTAGTTAAAGTGGGTCCCAGCAACCATACTAGCACTAAATATACCACCGTGTCAGGACAGGCATGGGGGGGGGTCTTGAGTATGAGAGGACCATTGAGGGGAGGGGGCTGTGGGAAAAGAAGGTGCCTTTGGTGATGACACTGAGGCCCCCCAGGGGTCTGTAGACCACAGGTTGAGAATCACTGGCCCACACTGTTAAATTAAATGAGGCTCAAACACTTTCAGTTAGCCGTGCTCTTTGCCTCTTATCATGTTCCCTGGCAAAAAGCTTTGGCCTGGGACAACTAGCAGTGTCACAGTGTCAGATACTGCCTAGGAGTGGTTCAGGGGATAGTACCAGCTACTCGTGGTAACCACTATGGTTAAGTACAACTTGTTTTACCCATATGGATGTTAGCCATACCATGCCACACTGCTTGACATTATGGCCAAAGAACAGGCTGTGGCCTTCGCACATAGTAATATTGATGTAGCAAACATGATGTAGCAAACCTCTTGTCTAGTTCTTCATTCCCAGACTCAGGAGAAGCTGCCTTCCCTCCTCCTTTGGCATCAAAGCAATCTAGTAATTCCTGCCCAGCCATCCTCTTCACGTCCTTCTCCAAAATCTTGTTTTGACAGAAAGTAAACCAGAACGCCAGGTGGGCTCACCCATATTTCCTCTCCTAGGGCACCTTTAGTCTCCAAATTTTACCTCCTTTTGCCTCTGAGTGATGGCATGAGGCATACCCCCCTCCCTGACCTTCCAGCAATGGTGCAGATAGTATTTTCCAACCATAATTAACAGAAGTGTGTTGCACCTTTCTGTAGTAAGATCTGAATCAGCCTCATTAATGCATTACCAATCTTTACATATTAATTATCAGACCAAATACACTTTTTCTCTCTGGATGCTGTTTTCTTAATTGCAATTAACAATCACTTCTGACCCACCACATCTTCTCCTCCCCCTGCATTCTTCCCCACTCCCTTCTGAAAAAAATCAAATGGCAAAAGAATTAAAGAAATCCAACAGAAATTACCCCCCCTCTAGTCTTCCTTTTCAAAGGTCACTGTGTCTTTCAGTAATTGCAACAACATGGCAAAGCGGATGAATTTTAATAAGGTCTGGTGGATTGCTTATGTCCTTGGAGAAAGAGGAAGGGGGATCCTCTGGACACTGAGTAACTGTACTTTCCCTCGAGCTAAAGGGAGTAAGAAGGATTGGAGATGCTTTCTTAAATTAAAAAAATAATAATAAACTGATATGACAGCTGCATGCAGGTTGGAGGGTGGTTTTGCAGCACTCTGGTTGCACATTAGAGATGTTTTGCTTTGCTGGCCAGTATCACCATAATGAGACACATCCTGGGCTGCAGTTCTAGCACAGGGGAGAAAGGTGCGTGATGGTGTGAGTGAGACTCAGGAGGTCTCTGTTTGTCTCTCCAGAAGAATTTCCACCTGGTATCTATTTCACAGCTATCTCATTCTCAGGTGTCTCATGGGTAAAGTGGGAACAACAATCCACTGCCTTGAGATACAGTGATGTAAAAGCTCAGTTAGCTATTTTCATTATTATTCCAGGTGCAGATTCCCTCGGGATAATAAGATAGCTGGGTGGGACACACATCATCCACACTGAGATGTAACTGGAGACAGGCTATGCCCTATGTAGATTGAGACTCCTCATCTGTGCAACAGATTTGTCTTCACAACAGACCATACTCCAAGGATTTTGCCCACTAGAACGACTGAGCCCATGCAGCATGCAGCGCTTCTCCCCGTGTAAACTCTAAGACTAAGATTCAGTGATCTAAAATGTAGGCAGGTAATTATATAGGCTCCTCCTTTCATTAATGAGGGAGGAGAAGTACTTCCCAAGAGCAATCCAACCACTTGGATCAACAGCTTGGACCAGATGCTAAAGTTTTAGATGGCTAAATCCTCTCCTCTTGCCAGCACTCAAGCAATCTTACCAACTAGTCATTTGCCTATCCTTCTCTCTGCTGGTGCTCAGTGTCTTGTAACCACTGTGACATCTGAGATCTCTTCTCCAGTGCTCTCTCAATCCCCATCAGCACACACATCCTTACCGTACTTGCTGGCTGACGTCCGGGAGACTGTGGAGTTGTTGACTGCATTGTAGGCAGTGACTTGCTTGGAGACTAAAGCTACCACAGATCCATCTGGCACCTGTAGAGAAAAAGGTACTTTGTCAATAATCTTCTGAAAACTGGCTGAGGAGTATGCCAATGACAGCAGAAATTCAAACAGCGGAGCCATAAACCGGTCTCACTGTCGTCAGGACAGTAGCTTTGGCCCAAAGCTACAGATGTCTTCTTCAGTGGGTCTATTAACAAAAAATGGACAAAATCTCCTCTCACACCGCTGGAAGCCTGCACATGGGCAATAGGACAACTAATGACACAGCAGACTCTGCTCCATTCAGGTCCTGATTCAAAGCCCAGTGAAGACAACGTGAGCCTTTGCATTAACCTCAGTGAAGTTGACAGTAGGTTCTTCACAAGGACGCTTGTATGTGGATGAGGAGAATAAAATCATCTGAGCTATTTCAGACATCAAAGATGGGATGTCGCACAAGGATTCCTGTGTCAGAAGGTCTTAGACAGGGGAAAGCAGCAGATTTGGAGTAGCTGTGCTCCAGGATGTCACGGGATGCTGTTTCAACAGACAACAGAGCTTTCTGAAATGAGCCAGACTTTCCATTTCTACAGCTAGGTGATTCATGTGGGTCCTGTATCAGAAATGTTAACAAGCTAGTGGCTCTGAGGAGCCATATCAGGAATATCTGTGATAAATAAGACATCATAAAAAGGAGACGGGTGAAAAAAAAAAATGCTTAACAACGTCTAACTCTTGTCTGTGTAATAATAATAATTAGCACTTGCATAGAGTTTTTCATCTTCAAAGTACTGCAGAGGCTAATTAAATAGCCCCTCAGCAATCATGGAAGGCAATTATTGGCTCTTTGTAGTTTTAGCCCCATGTTACAGATGGGGAAACTGAGGCAACAGGAATACCAGTGTCTGTCCCAGCATGCTCTGTGTCTGCCCTCAGGATAGCCAGGGAAAATGATGTAGAGTTTGACACCCCGGCAGCTGAGACCTGTTCTGCCCCAGCTCATGCATATAGCCAGGAACTCTGCCTGAAGCAAACAACTGGAAAAAGCACAGAGAAAAAAAAAAAAAAAAAAAAAAAAAAAAAAA
>NW_020799092.1:79258526-79331510 GCF_003259725.1 Athene cunicularia
TTTTTTTTTTTTTTTTTTTTTTTTTTTTTTTTGGCAAGAACGGGAAGGAGTAGGGGGAGATTTTGACCAAAACTCGACTTTTTATGAAATCTATCACTTGTGTAAATATTTTTGGACAGCTTTAGCCCTCTCTTATGGATCTCAAGGTCATGCAGAGATGGATGTTGACAGGATGGATGTACTCAACACAGGGCTCTGCCCAGTTATTCCCCACTCAACTGCTGTTTATCTCTGCATCTTAGAGAATAATACCTTGCACTTCTCCTTTTCACTTTTGTAGCTGATCTGCCTTCCACCCACCCTCTCACACAGTCACCTGATAGTGTGCCAGTGTGTTGAGTCTCTTCCAGTCATTCTCTATCTTGGTTGTGATGTCTTCATCCTGAAGGATCATTCTGGCCCCGCTTGCTTGTCGCCACTCTGCAAGGGAAACGGGGACATTGAACCCTGATGTGCAGAGCTTCCAAGGTAGGGGATGGAGCCCTGGAAATCCTGTGTCCGTAACCCAGGTGGTCACACAGGTGGAGGCTGCACCCTTGTAGCAGCATGTCATCCACTGCCAGTATGCTCGGCAAGATGCCTCCAACCAGGTACAACATACAAATGCACAAATGTCCTGAGTCCTCTTTCCAGAGAGAAAGAGAAGACAGATGAACCATGAAAGATTCAGGGAAATTGTTCAGGAAAGTATGCAGAAATTAGTCATATGGCAAAGTTTAGAGTCATGTCCTAGGTTATCCTGACTGGTTTCTTGATAAAATGATATAGCTATCACAGACCAACTTTTGCATTGGAAATACCCACCCCTTTAAAGAGAGACACCACATAGAGATCACAACATAGATCTCTATGTTGTGATCTCTGTCTCAATAGAGCAGTTGCCTACAGAGACGAGAGGTCCAAGGCACAGCTGCACACAGTGCTGAGGTCTATATAGATAAATAATAGAGCAATGACCAGAGACCTGCCGAGCCACTGGCAGAGCTGAACAGAGCAAGGTGTGGTGCTTTAGCACCCTGGTTATTGACGCTCCTTAACTCTTGGCTGACACCCTGGCTCTGTTCTTGCTCCAATGTGGCTTTTTCCAAGACCAGCCTGTCCTTGCCTATGTCATCATGGAACAGGAGCAAATCAATGTGTCAGGGATAGAACTTCATCCCTGGACCTCTTCTTTAGGAGCATAGACAAAGTCTTTATTGATACCTGAGATAAGTCTAACTGCCAAAACCTAGCCACAGAGAGGGCTCCCCTGGGCAGAGCTTCTTCAGCACAGCACTACACCCTGTACTGGGTTCAGCTCACCTCCCTTAGTGCTTGCACAATACTTCTTGCTACTCAAATCCAGAAGTGATGGAGAGCAGGAAGCCCTTAGCTTTGGGCATGGTAGAGGTACAACAGGGAGAAGAGCCAGAAAGAGAAACGACATCCTGCTCTGTGCAGCTCTACCAGCTTTCAGCAGCATCCAGTTCTCCAGCCTCCACCCCAAAATAAATGTTTTTCTCCTTCTGCAGGACTGGAGCACCCCATCACTTCTCAGGGTACCACCTTTTGCTCAAATCTTGAAGAATGCTCCATGTGGAGAATCATCAGAGCTTTCCTCACAGAGGGCTCACGGACTTCCCTGTAGACAAGGAACACACAAGCACAGCCAAAAGGAGACAAATGTAATATCATCTGATGGCACCAGGGAAGGCTGTGGCTCAACTACAGACAACCTGGATCATCCAAAGCTTTCTTTTTGGTTGCCATGTCTCAGTCACAGTGACCCAGCCACATACAGTTTAGCCAGAGCCAAAGCAGAAAGTCCATTCTTTTGAGTGAGTTAATTAAACTGAACTCTTGGATATGAAGACATCACCTGCCACCCCTGCTTATTTCCCCTAATATATAAATGCAAGGACTGTTGCAAATTTCTTTTGGTTTCAGCAGTTTTCTTATCACATAATTAAAATCTATTGGGAAAGCTGCCCTTGCCTTTATTATTCATTTAAATTAGCAGGAAGAGGTCAGCTGCTGTGTTTATTGCTGGGTGGTACTTCGGATGGAGATACTCAGAGAGTAAGCAAAGGTTATGTTGGCTAAGCACTGATCCTGAACTGCCCTTTATTTACTCCAGATCCTTAGATCCTCACCTACATTACCGCTGTGATGTCCAAGGATGATGCTCTGTTTGTTCCCACCTGGATCGGATTCCTGGAAGATAACTCATCCCAGATATTGCTTGGAAGAGCACAAAATGCTGAAGCTTGTGCTGCACTAGAAGACAGCACCCCACGGAGTGCCAAAGCCAATCTGACTGTCACAGAGTGTGTCTCTTATGTGCCTTCCTCATGGTCTCTTGGGGACAGCTTCTCTTTGGCCTCCTCCTTCAGGGCTCGGCGTGTTCCTGTGGTCTTCATCTCTCCTGACTCATCTTTGGGGAGAGGCACACACACTCACATAGTGTTTCAGGAGGGATGCCCATGTTCTCACTGTGGCACTTGGTTCTGATACGAAGGGTAGGCACAGCTTTCCTCATTCTGTGAGTTAGTTATATTCAAGGGCTGGACAAGGTCCTTAGAGCAGCAGAAGCTTTCCCTCTGCTCCAGGAGAATTAGTGACATTGTGGGATGTCCCCTCAAGCCCTCTGTGCTCCTGCACAGACACAGGACATGATTGCCAAGCCCTTCCCCTCGGCCTTCCTGCAGAAAGGTGACATGCGAGGAAGAGGAAGGACCAGTCCAACTCCACACAAGACCCACTCGTGAGCAATACAAGGAGGAAAACACCCTGCAGGGCAAGATCACCTGTAGCCTGTTTGCCCTGACTAAATACAAATCACTGGATCATGCATCTGAGCAATGACAGGATAAGGACCCCCAGCTGTGGGTCCCCAACACTTCCTAGTCTCAGAGGAGCACTGCACTCTCCCCTTCTCCATGAGCACCAGCTGAGGTGGTCACACACTGATCTGCAAGAAAATGCAATGGCTGAGAGCAAGGGAATGGGAAGGGAGGGTGGAAAGGAGAAAAAGTTGACCCTGACATCCATATTCTGAGCACTAAGTGAAAACTGTTAGCTTTGTCCTCGCTGGCAGCACCCCATCCCCTCTCTCATCAGATCTGTGTGCTCCTCCGCAAGCTGGCACAAAGGAGAGACACACTCCAATCCAATTTGTTACACTTCCACCTTCTGGAGAGAGGGAGGGAGAAGGGGAGGGAGGTAAAAAATCCCATTATCTTTATCAAGCCTTCCAATCGGGAGCAGCGGTAAATGCAAACTCAGGAGACAGCTGCTGTGAAGCCTTTATATTTCATTCAACAGATAGTGTATCTTTTTATTGCACACAGGAATTACTTCTTTTTTCTTATTTTTTTTTCTTTTTCTTTTTTTTTTTTTTTAAGAAACAACCTTTCTGTTCAACTTGACTGGGAAAAAGGAAATTCCAGGGGCCTTTGACAAAGAGATGCTTCTTTGAACTGTAGCAATGCCTGGCTAAAGGATGACTCTATGGGGAGATGGGAGATGGGGAGATGTCCTCCTGCACCTCAGATCCTCTAGAAAATATTATACCTCCCTCATGCCTCTTCTCTGATCTGGGTCACCCTGAAGATGCCCATTGAACAAGGGAGAAAATGTGGCAGAGAGAACATTTTTCAGGGGCAACTGAAATATCCAGGTGGATAGAAGACCTGCCAGCTCACTCCAAGTGCCTTCATTTGAGCTAACCATCATCAGTTACATCATCCTTTACAGGCAGTTCTAGGTCAGGATGAACACAATCCATTCCAGTCAACTGTTCATGACATGTACTGTGCTTCCCACCCTTTTCCTAAAGACCCTACGTCTCCTGTGAAATGCTTTGTGGCTGACTGTGCACAGCAACAGCATGTGGAACAAATGCCTGTGGCTTACCCAGGTGTGATGCTAATTTCTCAATTACTTGTGCTCATGAGAAGTCTGAAGAGCTGGGGGTCTGCTTTTAGTCTTATTTTTTCACTTCCCAATAATTTCCACATTAGAGGCAGACTGGCGCAGGGAACAGGAGAATGTCTGGATGCTGAAGGCACCAGTACAACCAGGTGGGTAGGAAACCAAACTAGGTAAATGTCTAGTATGTGATGACCTCTAGGAAGAGAGGAGAAACTCAGTTCTGCTTCTGGGGTGGAGAAAGGACTGCCATGGTTGGGGGGAAAAAGTTCATATCAGAACACGTAGATGGAAGATGCCTGGCAAATATTTCATCTTGTATATGCAACCTGTCTGCCTTACTGTATATGAACTAGAGTTAGACCCAGATTAAATGGCTCCTAAAGGTTAAACCCCACATCCCAGCACTGTATTGCTGGCAGGGCAGTGAAAGCTTGCCTGGCATCGTTCACAATAAGCCTGAGACAATATAATTGACTGCAAGGCAGTCAAGCTAGTAGCTCCTATCATCTCAGCAGTCTCTTTCAAAAAGCAACTGAAACATGGGGAAGAGTGAATGCCTCAGCGTGAAACCAAATTCCTGTTTTGTGATCCTCACACCCTAATTCTTCCCCAAAGATGGGGTATTTTATTTATGGTGAGAGCTTTAAAAAATAGTAACAAAAAAAAAAAAAAAAATAGCCACTGTAGAAAGAAGCCTTTACTCAGAGGGCTGCAATTTGGGGTTTGGACTAAAATGTAACCTCAGGGTGTCCAGAATAAGTGCTTTCAGCTGACAACCCCCTCCATGAGTTGTCTGGGTAACTACAAAACATTATGACATTTGCGACACATACAAGTCACTCTGCCTGCAGCTACCCTGCATTTAACAACTCAGAATAACTCATTAGCTTGTTTGCTTTCTTCCATGTGAGCAATGTGGCCTTACTATAGACAGAAAGCCCAGAAAATTGTAAAGGTAATAGAAAATGGTGTTGCCGTTTAGAAAACCAGAGCTTTCAAGGCCAGATTACAGTCATCTGCTCTGACCTACTGTTTAGCATGGACTGGGGGGCTGATCCAGCCGCCTTCACAATTCTGAGCATTCAGCCTGGGGCAGGTTGACCCTGAAAGCTGCTTCCTAATGGCTAGCAGCGCTTTCTGCTCTCCCCTTGACGCCTCTGCTGTCACAGAAGGATGCCATGTGCCAACAAACAACTTTTCCTGCAGAGGCTGGGCTGGAGCTGTGGCTGGACATGCATATCCTCTTGTTCCTGCTTCACCCATGCCAGCCCTGCTCCTCCCACCTTGTTAGCTGCTGTGCTAAAGGATCCTGAAACTATATTGCTGCTGGCAAGACTCTTCTACTAGATGAAGGGTCTTTTTGTGTTTTGTTTTGGGTTGTTTTTTCCCCAACTGCATCATCGATGCTATTGGCCAACCAGCTGCTCATTAAGCAGTCTCCTGTCAGTATGGACAAGTCCGTCCTCGGAGGGGTGTACACGCTCACCAACACTTTCTGGAACTTGCTGGTCCTCAGCACCGCTCCACATTTCTTAAAACAATTAACAGTCCTAGATGCAAAACTGTCAGGCTCCAGCTGGGACCCCAGAAGACTGACACTTCTTTATCTGTCAGTTGTCAGAGCTACAGTAAAATCTGTGGACTCCAATTTATCCCTGGCATTTGCAACATGCAGGTGGAATTCCTGCCTGCCATTATGGATGCATCATTCATCCCCACAGCAGTACAAACTACTTTCCACTCACACCCGGTCTAAGATCTGAACGTAGTGAGCTCTGTGGTCACCATCCAGCATCGGCTGGGTCAAGAGATCTGGCTGTAAATGCCACTTCTCCAGTCCCCTGTGCCCTGGCACCCTATGCTATCTGCCCTCATGCTCACCCTAGCCCTCACCGTTCCTCTGCTGACTCACAGCAGCTCCAGAATCGTCTTTGGTCCTTTCTTGATGATGCATGTTATCTGTTCTTTACTTCTGTTGGTTTTGACAGCTTGTTTTGTTCTTCTAACTGCCTTTCATGAGCAGGAATCTTGTTGCAATTTCTGTCAGGAGTCCCTTCCTCCCCTACACATACACACACACACACACATAGACACTTAACTTTAATCCCTGACCTCTCATTCCTGCCTCCATTATTGCTGTGAATTGTTTCTTGGCATCAATCCACTCCTCCTCCTTTTGGTTCCTCTTCTACTTTGCTGGGTTTTATAGACTCCATCATTTTCCACTCAAGTCTCTTTCACTGAAGGTCACTGAGGGCACATTCTGGCAGATACAGCCATAGTGCAGTCCCCAGCTCCCTATCAGACACCTCAGCAATGCCCTGAGATTTTTTTAACATTCTTTCATAGTAGCCTGCAGGTGCCTCTGGACTCGTTTCAGACATCTCATTCCTCCCAGCATCCTTGTTTCAGATTTTTGGCAGAAAGTGATTTTGGCCTCAGAGGCACCCCAGCACCAGGGGTGTACAGCTCCCAGTGTGCCCCAGGGCTCGACAGCACAACTGCCTAGAAATGCAAGTGAAGCATGAAGTGCTGCTCTTTCCACCCTCCAAACAGAGTAATGCACAAAGCAGCAAACCACTGAGAAAAAAAATCCATGAGTTCATAAACAGGACTGATTTTTCCTGAAGACTTCCTAGTTCTCTACAGAAAGGAGACCTCAGAGTAGCAGCTCCCGGCCCTGCTGTCGGTGCTGGGGTGCTGGCAGGAGAGGGAAGCAGTCAGGGGTGAGATGGATGCAGAACACTGAATGAAGGATGCTTCATCCCCTTTCCTGTGCCTGCACAACGAGCAATTAATACTGCTTGGGCTGTGACTATCTCAGCAAGAAGATATATATATATATATATATAACCCAAACACTCACTATTCAGAGAAGAGCTAGGAATAAATCTCTGCAGCCTGAACATTGCTGACAACATCATCCTGGGCATTTGGTACTCTTTTCCCAGGGGTCTTTGACAGTGAGAATAGCCCCAGCCATGCCTTTTCCATACCCTTGTCCAACCTGAATTCTGTGGGCAGAAAAGCAGGATGGCTACTGGTCTTTTTATGTCCTCAAGGCTAAAGATTTTATAAGCCAGGAGCATATGCATCAACTTAATCAGTCTCTCCTGCCTTCTCACCGATGCTGCTGCTCTGTCCTGCACAAGCACCAAGGGCACACTCAGTCTGGAGGGGTGGCCCCTGCCCCAGCAAACAGTGTCTGGATTGAGTTTGGCTGTCTCCCACCTCCTCTGCCCCCCGCCCAGGGGCAATCAGGGCCCGTTATACACTCACATACCCAAGTCCATATCGGCAGCTTTGGGCCGGTGGGAGCAGGGCACATTCTTGAAGATGGCATCGAGGATTTTCTCCTTGACCTGCGTGATGGTGTCACAGTTCAGGATCTTCACTGGGATCTCAGGGCTGTTCACGTTGTCAGGGTTCACGCAGCTCAGGACCTGAGAGAGAGGCAGTGAGACCCACCACACATTTCACTGCAGTACAGGTAACCCGTGGCTGCCCTCCTTCAGGTCCCTGCATCCTACCAAGCCAGAAGGATCTAAGGTGTAATAAGAG
Source organism: Athene cunicularia (assembly GCF_003259725.1). Taxonomy (NCBI): domain Eukaryota; kingdom Metazoa; phylum Chordata; class Aves; order Strigiformes; family Strigidae; genus Athene; species Athene cunicularia. The sequence continues at coordinate 79,266,000 of NW_020799092.1, forward strand.
GAAAAATGTATACCAAGAGTATTCCCTCCTTCAATAGGGCACAGAGATCTGGTTTCACACAGGGGGATTCCATGCATCCATGCCTGTGCTGCTCTCAACCCCCTACCACTGTCTGTGCCCAGTGAATTAAAGACAACTCAGCATCTGGCTCTCAGCTAAGTGCTGTGGGCTCCCCGATGTTGCTGCCAGTGACTTAGGGCTGATGTGAAGGATTTTCTAAACTTTTGTCTCATGTCATTATACCTATACCTGTGGAAACAGCCCCTTAGATTTGAGCTTCATCACCCTGGCATCTTCACTATACTTAAAAAGCCCACGAACACCAGCTCAGGTTCTGGTGCTTTCAGTAAAAACAGCATTCACCCACATGGTACTAGAAAATGGTCACTGACACACTTTTCATAGAAATCATTACAAACGCAATCAGGCCTGACTCTGTTTGGAGCTGAGCTGATGATATCCAAAGGGCTCTCCAGAGATTTCCTTGGCCTCTGACCTATTCCATGCTCCCTAGAGATCTGGCAAGGTGACCTAGTTCAGTAGTGGCCCCCTTGCATTGCCACCTGACTTTGATCATTCAGGTAAAAGTGCTCTTTAATCCCTCAGCCTTACGTTTGTTCCATCTTCCCCACAGCCATGGGACTGACCCAGACCCTTCTCAGAAGAATGTTATTAATTTGAAATGCAGGGCTTCTTAAAAAATTAAATACAAACCAACAACAACTTCTGCTTTCACATATAGAACAAAAAAATTGACCCAACTAGAGAGGCATCTCATTTCTCAGGAGAATGTAATTTTCTCTAAAGACTCTGCCGAGTGTAAACTCAAAGCATATAAGGTGGGGAGGGAGGGATACCTTAAACACACACAGTGTCTGACTGCTAACTCTTGGCCATGTCTATGTCAAGGATTCTGCTCTCTTCTGGTTACAGGAGTGTGAAGTCTATAAACTTTTACAAACTTAGCACACCTTAGCACTTGGAAGGAATGGTAACTGATGCTCCTGTCTATATACGGTCATTAAATATTCCTGTGCCACTTTTAAAAGCATAGACATGGAAGTTTTGGTGCCTTAGACAAATTCTACCTGACTGTAAATTCCCTTTGGTAGTATGCAATAGGTACTGGACACTCCATCACTTTTCATCTTAACATACTAAGATGCAGTGGGATCTCAAAGTGGCTTGAAACTGGGTGAAATCACATCAGTATAATTATATATTGGCTCACCAGGCTCCCTTTGGTGCTGTTATGATCAGCTAAGAGGGACTTGTGAAGATATCGCTTACAAAGAGCTCTGTGATCTTTTTGGATGAAAGGGGAGATGTAAATGCAAGATATTGATTAGAACATAATGCTATTATTTATATGTCACTTCCAGGAGTATTGAAGAAGCATCAATTCAGATAATAATAACAATGGCACAGATTTACAGTTCTGTGGCATCTTTCATCTCAAAGGATCACAGAACTATACATAAAAAGCACTGTTGAAATGCATCCAGTGTTGAGGTTATCCCATTACACATCTGTAGGGAAATGAAGCAGCGATGGAAGTCTAGGATGCTCTTTTGAGAGTGCTATGGGGGTCACACGTATTTCTGGAGACCAAGTTACTCTACAGGTCTCTCTCGGTGATCTGAGCTCGGCTGAGGTGAAATGAGCTAATGCCAGTCAGAGCAAGCTCTGTGGCGTGATCTGTCTCTGATGCAAACACTTGGGGTTGAGTTCAGCTCCTTAGAATAATCTGGGCTATTCTGTCAGACCACCATCTTGTCCAGAAGACCCAACATCTCCTGCAGGTGCTGAGTAGTGCCCACCACACCAGTACCCACCATGCAATGTGCACCACCATCCAGCTGGAAGCTGTCAATGGTGATTTGTTCTCATTACTGGTTGTCCTTGAATTTCACAGGGTGTCAACTTTGGAAGGTGGAAGGAAAACTCTGCCACAATCTGAGTGAGCCATGATCATTCATCCCCTGACTACAGTAGTCCTTGCTTTCCTCTTTTCCAGCTCAGCTGGAAGAACATGGAACAGGGAAGGCAATATTTTAAAGTGTTGCGCAGAGAGAAATTTTCTCTTAGTGGATTGATGGGGGCAGCTGGTAATACCTGTAAAGCCCTGAACTCCAGTGTGCTCATTTCAGTGACAGTCAGGAAGCTCCTTTCAACATTTTAGGCAATTCAAGCATTGGTTATAGAAACCAGCACCCTTCCCAGAGCACTGTGGCTTTGACATATATTCCCCAGGCTTCACATCAGCTCTCAGTTGGTATTTTCCAACTGTTCTCTTGTGGAGCACTAAACCTTTCTCAGGACAAAAACTTCAGGAATTTTGCAGGGTGCATCTGTGTATTGCACAAATTAAGAAATAGCTGTTCTTTGGAGACTGACATGGGCCCTACAGAAGTCATCCTTACACCACAGATTGAAAACCTCTGCTCCCCTTCCAACAGACTGAAGCTCCTAATTGTAATGAGGTGTTTACAATGGAGAAAGAAATTCCCATCACTTCTGTGGGAATTCTCCAATGGTTTACTCTGTTGTCACGCCAGGCTTCTATAGATTGTCCCTGGTAGGGGATGACCAAGAGAAAAAAATAAAAAAATCTAAACATTGGCTTCATTGCTTGACTTAGCAGAGTTCAGATGCTCCAGTTTCACTGGAAGAGTGAGGTTTGTCCTGTGCTTCCACCCAGAGCTGTCCTCATACCAACCAATGTAAGACAGAACTAATCCCGCTGATCTCGCAGTGCTGCTCAGCTACGTCAACACAATCTTTGATGTCAACTGGTGGAGAAGAAACCCCTGAGATGGCCTGTGTTGTATTCTGATATGATTAGTCACTCTGAGGAAAGTTTCATTGCTCTCCTGAATGCATTTACTGTTACAGCTCCATCACCCACCACCTGCCTTCGAGCCACGTGGGGCTGAGCTAGCAAGGTGGATGGAGGGGAGAGGAGACTTTAGTGTCACTCAAGGAGGTGCTGAATGTTTTGCCACTGAGAGGACACCGGCACTTGGCACTGCTCTTCTGTCATGCATTGAGGTCTGTGCCTGTTGTGGGGTCAACATGAAAAAGTGTGGGACTGGGAGCAAGCAGAACAGTAATCTCTGAGCCCTGCTGTCCCACTGTGCAGGACCTTGGGGCATATCACCTCACTGGATTTGTGTTTATTGACTTTTTTCTACTTCTTTTTTTTTTTTTGTCTGCCAGCCCTTCCAGTCATGATCTGTCTCTAAGTGTGTATATATATATATGCAATGCTTAGCACAGCTAAGCCCTGATCTCCACTGCAGATTACTGGCATTTAAATAATAAAGTCACAGCTTGTGATTACTCATGTGGCTCCCTGGCTCTGAGTTCTCTGCAGTGATTGAGTGGTCTGCCCTGAGACCAGGACAGACATCTTTCTCTCCCTTCTAGATGGGCTAAAGAAGGTTCAAGGGGCCAGCATACAGCAAGGCTTGGCAGTGAATAAGTAGAAGGATCCCCCAAAAAGCCAAGCACAGAAGAGCCTTCTTGGTACTGGATCCCTCCCCGATATCAAAATTCCCTGAAAAGCCTTAACCAAAGGCAGATGAAAGTATCTTTATCCATCTAGAATATGTTGTCAGGAGAGATGATCTGATTAGGCTCTCAGCACTGGAGCTGCCGAGGTGTGTAGGGACCACGCAGAGCCATCCACTGCTCAAGATGTACCGGGCAGCTCCTGCCTACCACCCCCAAGCACTAATTAGCCAATACTCTTGACAGCTTCTGACACACATCAAGATCTTTGCTCCCCTGCATTATTTGTATCAACAGAAATGAGGCTGATGCAGGAGATGGATGGTCTTTCATCAACCAGTGACAGCAGAGCAGTGGCAGTAGGGAGTGAGGTTTTTGCATCTGGACTCTGGTTTGGTGAATGGTTAAAATATCATGGATTCTGGCAAAGGCAGATGGCAGTCAGCAGGGATGAGATCTTCCTGTCTCTCATAGACGGAATAATCTAGCTGGGTTTTTAATAACACTGCAGACCAGAGATGATGAGCGCTGACTGCTAGCAAAAACATTAACACAAGAGGGTGTTTCTCTGGAAAAGAGAGAAAAAGACAGCTTGGGAGAAGACCTACTGTTTAGTTGTAGCACATTTATTCTAGCAAATCACCTCTGTAACTAGCTTGGTTTCTACTGTACGGAAAAATACCTTGTAAGTACAGAAATTGTTACAGACTGCAAAGACTCTAGGATATTGAGGCTGCTTCCCTGGAGAACTGTAGGACCTGGCAGACAGCAAATCGGAGCTATCTGGTTGTTCAGAAAGAAATCAGACCAAAACAATCTAAATTTAGTGAATGAGGTGTGTACTATAACATCAGTAATTCCAGATGTCTGAAAGTGCTCTGTCGTCTTTTTTTCTCCCTGGATAAGTCAATTTCTTTGGATCTGCTTTTTACTCAAACCATATTTGAAACCATGACTTGAAGTATTTGGTCATGATTAATGAAGGTAAAAAATAAATGCCTTCCAAAAGAAGCCCTGGCCTTGTCTTTCTGGAATAATGACAATAAACAGCCTGTTTCACCATGCCACGCTGCTGGAATTGTGATGTCACTGAGTCGAGCGGTCATCTAGCACTCATGAAACATGCACAACCCAATGAATTTGAGCCATGCACACTGCAAACTCACAGTGGTGACCATTTGGTAGAGAGCAGGAGACAGCGAGGGAATTCTATATTACAAATACTGAATCAGCTCTTGCTTAATTTCATTATTATATACTTTTAATAAAAGATGATAGACTGCTTAAGGAAGGACAAAATAAAACAGAAATAAAGAGAAACAGAAAGGAAGAACAATCCTATTCATATTCTGCTTCTTCTTAATCTCCTTCACTGAAGCTGATCTCTGTAAATCTGCTGAGATTCCTATCGGGATATATTTGTCTGCTCTTGAGATGTAAGAGGGAGAGCTGATTAACATCAAACGACACAAAGCGAATGGAGGAGAGCTTTGTTCAGGCTGATGTATAATTACTACCCTTTGCTGGCTGCTTTATATCAAGCCTAAATGGATCGGAGGGATTTCCTTTGGTGAAAGTGATCACTCTGCGTCTGCATTTTCATTTTGCTCACTCTCTCCGTGTGAGATCAGGCCTCCAAATTGCTAGACAACCACACATGACAGACAAGAAGCACTACACTGCTGATTTAATAGGAAAGTCACGTTTTTAATATGCAAAATAAAATTGTGGTCTTATTAAAGTCTACCCCCTCAATCAGACTTTGATTCAACCAAAGCTCAGGTCTAGACTGTAGTTACGGAAGAAAAGCCAGCATTTGCAGCATCAGCCCAGCTGAGCTAAAATCTAAGAAGGGTCAGGAAGAAACATTGACTGGACACAGCTCTCAAAGCTAGCTAAAGTTAAGTGAGATTACTGTCCCTCGGCTGAAGGTGCAGATAAAATAATCCGATAAATTCAGAGCATCTTCTGACCATCCTAAAATTTGGGGTTGGGGTTTTCCAAGAACAAAGACATGGGAAATAAAGAAATGACAAGGATCATTGAAGACTTGGAAAGTGTTCTTCATCCCACAGAGACTTAGAAGCTTAGTGGATTTAGTGTATTCAGGAAAAAGTAAAGGCCCACAAACACACTAAGAGATATCTAATGCTCTTTAATTGACGTTCTTTAATCAAGTGGGGAAAGGGTGTAATCTCGGAGTAGAAGCTAAAGCTGGACATATGCAATGTATATCTTTCCCCATGCAGAAAATTACATTTTGAAGCAAATAAGTCGGTGACAGGGATTAATTTTCATTCTCTTGAAATCTTTAAATCAGGTTCATTTTTCTTTGACTTGTTTGCTCAGGAGGAATCTCTGCATTAGCTCTAAAGAATTCCTAATAGTTCCTTCCATTGTGTACCTCTACATATTCCTTGATGATGAAATCTTCATGAGAGAAACAAATTTTTTAATTTTCTTTTTCTGGTGAGGATTATTCTAGAGAATGTCCTTGCAATATAGGCTCATAAAAAACATTTTTGCTGTCACTTGCAGAAAGCCATGAGCTTTGCACTGACCCGACACCACAGGGGCCCACAGGACGTCTCTGTGCTTGCCGTGCCCTGCGCTGGGTGTCCCTGGGATCACAAGTGTGATCCCCAAGGACCTGCCTGAGCTCGGCGCTGGGGACACCCCCATGGCCAAGGGCTGCCGCCCCGGGCAGGCCCTGCCCAGCAAACACCAGCCCTTGGTGTGCCCGGGCTGGCGCTGGGCAGCTCTGCCACTGGGGCTGGGCAACAGGCGGTGGGGAGAGGGGGGGTGAAGGTACCCCTGGGGGAACCTGAGAGCGAGGAGGAAGAAACCCCACCATGGACATCACACTGCTGCCAGGGAAGAGCTCAGGGTGGTGACAACTTGCAGTGACAACCTCACCTTCCTGCTGTTGCCTTTGACTTCCAACTCAGAGGGATGTTGGAAGGGTGGGTAACGCTCCGGGGAGAAGGGGTAGGTACTAGGAAGCATTTTGTCTAACAGAACAGAGCAAACTGCCCATATCTATTGTCTTTACATTCACAGGCATATTCATGACGCAAGGTTCATGCTTGTCTCCCAGTGGTCCCAGACCTCACCTAATCCAACCCATGGTAAAGGATCGGCACTGACAGCCTACTCTACAAGGAGTTCAGACGCTTTCAGAGAACAGCAATGCATTTGGGGAGCTCTCAGATGCTCTGGGCATGGGGCAGGGCACAATGGAAATAACTTGGAAGCAGCCAACTTTGCAAACATGTTTGCAAGCAGATGCTTCAGACACAAACCTTGCTACGTTAGGGGATGCAACTAGTCAGTCTTCAGCAGGGTTACCCCGTTGGGTTGCAATAATAAATTGTCCCAGAGGGTCAGCGTGCCCATCACTGGCTTCTTTTATCTAAATCCCCTTTTGTTAAAAGAGGCTGGACAATCCCATAGGAAAGTGTGCTCAGAGCACTCACCAGTGTCTTGTAATCAATCTGCTGTCGGATAAGCTTGTCCTCACTCAGTGAGTACCGGGCCTCCCCAGTGATCGAGTCGATGGGACCCTTTTCCATTTGCTGCTTGATGGCACAGAAAAGGGAGAACAGAGGTTCGCCAGCACACTCCTGTAGGGGTGAGAGAAAACCATGAGGTGAAACAGGAGGAGCAGAGGTGAGAACCCAACATACATTACACCTCAATGACTGCCATGGCTTGCCGTCCCCAACCACTCGGGACAGATGCATCAGTGGGAATCAGTCCATGAACAGAAGTGACCTTCCACTTCCACAGGGTGTAACTAGCACCCTTGAGTGTCCTGTCATGGGACAAAGGTGTCAGTGCTCCCTGGCCATTTTGGAGCTATCAGAGCCTTGTTCAAGTAATTGCCACCAGGCCAGAGCTTTGCAGTGGAGCAGGTGGTGGGGAAGGTCCCAGAGGACCTGAAGACAGGTCTGAAAGAGAGATGGATGGCTGGTGCCCCACACTGAGTGTCTGGGCAGAGCCCAGAGTCTCCCTGAACATTCTCATGGTGGAGGCAAATAGGGATGCTCAGGCAGGAGCAGCTCCCAGGGAAGATGTGCCCCTGGATCTGGATGGTTGCATCAGTGACATCAGATGTGTGGGGCGGGGCCCAGCACAGGACAACAAGAAGCAGCCCACAGGCATGGCCAGCAAAGCACACCTCTCCCTAATTTCTCCTTCCCATTCTTCGCACTCATAGCACTGATCAAACGTTTTTCTAGGCTCTCCTCCCTTGCTGCTCTCCCCCTGGACATTTGCTGCCACGTGCCCCTCCTCACACTTTGTTCTATTGCCTCCCTTCCCCTTCATCTCCCGGTCCTTCCTCCCCTCCTCCACACCTTGCCCTCTCCTCTTTCAGTGTGTCCGAACTCAATGAGCAAGGTCATTTTCCTCTGGTGTAAATCCCAGCAAAAACAAGTTAATAATCTGAAGCAAAGTGGCCCCTTTCTCAGTTCCTACACCTGTCTCCCACTTAATTAGCTTATCTGCCAGCAGCATATTGCTTCTGTGTGCCTGTCTCTTGCCCTTATCAGGCCTCTGTTCAGGCTAAGGCAAGAAGACAAGTAGCTGAGTGGGGTGAAAAAAGCCTATTATAAAAGCAGCTCTTAAGAGAGTCACCTCCTTATATCCTTTCCTTTCAGCTGAAAGCAGGAATCTGATACTGAAGTCACTGAAATTACCTTCCAGGGACCTTCAAAACTTTCCCATGCATTCATCCTTGGACTGGTTGTGCCTGGGGAAGGCTCAGGGAAATGGATTGATTTGTAAAACCTTGAATTGCCAGGCAGAGCCTGGCTAGTCTGTCCAAATGGGGCTGTAAGGTGTAAGGATATCTCGGAACTGCACTGGGAGTGGGGAGGAGGTGCAGAGCCCAGCTCCTTCCGAAAAGGCTGGCTCTGAGTTTGGTGCCTTGGCAGATAGCATGCTTGAGGCATCCTGTGGGTCCCCAAGAGGAAACTGCCATCAGCTGGGAGATCTCAAAGGCTAAAAGACTTTTTTTTTTTACTAAACACCAGCCCAAAAACACCCTCCAGGAGGAACACAGGGTCTCAGGGGATGTCTCAAGTCCTTTCACGCTTTTGCTGATGAGTGTCCTACAAAGCCAATGCCTCCTCCCACTGAGATACAAAGGAGCAACAACCTCAGCCCGTGTGGGTTCTGGATGCCGCAGACAGGTTTACACCATGTATTGCATCCAACCCTCTGTGCTCAGAGGGTGAATGGCGACGCCCAGGGCAGGCTTCAGACAGCCTAATGCCAAGAAGAGCCTAGGCTCAGGCCTAAAGCAGGGATCTGGTTACAGTGTGCATAAAGCAGATAAGTACGATGGAGGCACTGGGTGTGATGGAGGCACTGGGTCTCCGTACTGCCTCTGAACTGGGGTTGGGGGAGATCTCCAGACACTATGCAGTGAAAAAATGGGTCACCACGTGTTGGAGATCTGAGTCTGTTAGTAAAAGGAGAGCATTTTCAATATAGATCTCCATCAGGCTCTGAAATCCTTCATGTTCCAGCACTGACACTTAGATCCCACCTCTGTGCAGGAGTAAGACCATCAGGCTGCCTCTCTAACAAAGCGTCTCTCTGTTCTCCCTGGATCAGAAAACATCCCCTCTCCCATTAGGCAGTTGAGCTCCCTTCAGAGAAAAAAAAACTTTTCCTTTACATCTGGGAAGTTTTTGTCCCTAGCAAACCTCACCCTAGTAAACCTCACCAAGAAGAAATGTATTAAAGCAGCTGTTCATTCAGGCATGCCGCTCCTCTTACCTTGAGGAACTTGTACAGAAGGAAGGTGAACCAGTTGGTGAGCATTTTCTCAGCCACAGACTCTGTCCTAAAATCAGCCAGGGACAAAAAGCAAATTGGAAATGAGTTAATCAGGCTGGTCGTGTCAAAGGACTAGTCAAAAGATTGGCCTTGTCTATGTTACTCTGAGCCCCATGGAAAGTCTGGCATGACACCATCAGGTCTAAGCACATCCTAGTTTCTCTGTTTTGGCTTTGGATTTAGGAAACCTGCAGGCAAATCCTTATTACCCTGTCCTCTGAATAGGGAATTCACTGTATGTCTGGTTTTCAGTTTCTCCATCAATGAAAGGGAGATCACAGTGTTTAAGGGAACCTTCTCAGAGGAGCTCAGGAAGGATAAATCCATCAAATATGAGGAGCTCAGAGTTAGGCCATATGAGAAGCAGGCTGTATAAATACTTGAGAAGACAGACAGATCTATATCACCAGAGAACAGCTAAGTGGCACTGACTATCTCCCTGGCATTTGAGAGTGATTATACTCCTCACTGTGGCATATTCACAGAGTTCATCCTTCTGTCCTTGAACACTCTGTCCTCAACCAAACAAAAATCCATCTTGAGTCTTCAGGGTGAACTTGTCCTACAGAATGACTGACTCAGACCTGTAAATGTGGTGTGGGCACCATGAGCACAGGACAAACCTGTGTTGGCTCCAGTATCCGCCCCGGTGTTGCTGAAGAAGAAAGCAGGAGTCCCTGCTTGGATGAATTAAAGTGGGTTTGCCTTGTCCTGGCTATCACCAAAGCCACGCAGGGTTTCTCACTCAGGACTGCAGCCTGCCTTTTAGGTTCCCTAGTCCTTCAGCATAAAGTTGATCTTGCTTCCTCTGGAGCATGGGACTGGTGAGGGGAAGGGTTTCCATCGCTGGCACTGTATGTGTGGAACCAGTCAACAACTTCACCTGAAAGCAGTTACACCAACACGGAGCAGGTGACGGCCCCTTCCCTAGCTAAAGGCAGTTGCTCTTTAGCCTGGTTTCCATTGGGATTTCTCTGGTTATATGGGCAAATCTCACTTAGATGATGGGGATGGTGGGGCGGAGGAATGATAGTAGGGGGTGTTTTCTGTCGCTCCTCTTCTCTTGCCTATAACTGGAGAAAGAGGTGATAAGGTCCCAGTTTGCTAACAGATTAATGCTGTGTTTCTTCTGTCTACAGTGATCACTGCTGTGTCGCTGCCTAGGGACTGCCTCTGTCCAAACCAGCCTGTTTGCCCTGTATTCCACTCAGTCAGTGTCACCTAGACACTGTCCTCCATGGGTCATGGTACCGTGTTCAATTCCAGCAATCCCCACGATTATCGTGCTCTGAGCTCCTCACAGGGAACATTGCCCAGAAGAGTGCTCTTTCCAACACTCCCTGGCGTGACACCTGGGCCCCATCACATGGTGCAAATTTAGCACTACCATGAGAAAAACAACTGAAATCCCATTATGTCGTTGCTCTCTGCCCTGACAACTTTGATCTCTTTGAGGCTGTAGATGTCACGTGGGTTGAACGCTGGACACAGGTAAGGTGGGAAAATCATTCCAGCCACTGCCTTTCTCCTGTCAAATACCCCCAAAACCAACACTGCAGAAAGGTGTTGGAAGATTCCCTTCCATTCACAGACTCACAGAGAGGGATGGGAAGCACCGAGTTGAATCCAGCTGCTCCAGTTGTTGTCTGAGAACCTCACACCAACATCTGACCCCAGGCACTGAGCTATTCACATGTTCACCAGTAGACTTCTGGTGCCGCTCAGTGCAGGACCTCCATCTCAGAGCACAAACCACATCTCTGACTTATTGTGTTTTCAGAGCTTGGAACAGCGGAGGTGCTTTCTTTGTTCACTGGCTCTCCTTCCAAAGGCCACATTTCATTTCCAACAAAGAGGACTAGAGTTAGAAAAGAGCTGGAAGAAGGAGAAAGAGGTAAGATGGGATGCTCAGGGCAAGACAGGAATGAACAACCAGGGAAGATAAAGAGATGGAGAAAGGGCAAGAAAAAGGAAAAAATGAAGGGAGGGGACAGTTGGAAGGAGGCAGTGCCATCCAGTATCAGAGGAGAAGCACAGAGAATAAGCCTGGGGACAGCTGGAGGGAGGTCACCAGCTATGCTGTAGGGCTTGAATAACATCAGGGAGTCAACTGACACCAGAGCAAGGTCCAGGCTCTGCCCCTGGCATTGCTGCCCTGAATGCCAGGAATTGCCTTCTGTTCCCCTTTTTGCTGGTTCTCCGTAGTGGGCTGTGTGCCAGATGAAAAGCCTCCCAGCAAGTGACACAGATCTCTTCCCTGCCCAAGCTGTCCATTGTAATCAGCTGAGGGCTTCTCGGAGTTGACTCTGAGCAGTGGCAAAGGCTGTTTATCTCCAGAAGACTCCCCCTGATTTTAGTTAGGGTCCTTGAATCAGAAGGATTAGTTCAGACTGTGGAGAGGAGATGAATGTTATCCTAAGGGGAGAAGAGGCAGAATTTTGCTGGGCAAAAAAAGCACATTAATTAAGGAGCAATAGATTTCTAATTCAAAGGTTCCCATAGAACTGTGGAGTTTAGACCTTAGATCTGGTCAAGAAGCACCGATCCAACCTTGTGCCCTGTATGAAACCAGTTCTGTTGTCCTGTTCAGCTCTTCTACTGGATTCAACAAGCTCCCAGCACCATTGCTCGGGGAGAGACAGGAGATCCCACAGTGAGCTGAAGAAGACTCTCCATGTGCCCCTAGTTAACTTATGAACAAGAAACAAAAGCAGGGCAGTCCATGCCCCAGGCAGGAGATGGCAGCAGCTGACTTACTCACCAGGGATATAATACAGCCTGTTCTATGCGATGTACTTACAGGTCCTACACAATGCAAGTGGAGTTTTCAGGTTAAATGGAAACATAAACATAAATTAATGTCTTAAGCACACAGAGTCCAAAATAAAGATTTAGGAAGCATGGGCTCTTGCTGCCCTTATGAAGCTTTCTGGATGATCCATGATAAAATTCAGGGGTAGTTTAGTTCTGTAGCTTTTAATCAATGACTACTTTTTAGTTAGGGAGAAGATGGAGCAAAATCTACAGAAGCACTTGCTGAAAGGCAAGGAAATGCAGAGAGGTTATTGAGAGGAAGAGGAGAGCCCTCTAAGAGAAGGGATGCTCTGTCAGGGACTCTTAAATGAGCAGGGAACTGGAAAGGGAGAGCAATTCAGTCTTCATTCAGCCCTTCTTGCCTTTTTCAACCCTCTCTGCAAACAGCTTCATGCCAGCCCTGTGGGGTCACGTGAACTGTGGCTGTATACCATCCTGATTTCACACCCTGCTGCACAAACAAAAATCAAGCAAATTTGCACCATTCCTCCGAAGATGACTAGCATGCTTCTGTTCGACAGTGGGGCACAAGCTGCCCAGGCCAGCTCACTCCAGCCCCAGACACTACTTACCTCCGGAGCAGCAGCTTGGGGTGGTTCTTGCTCTCCAGATTTTTGTCTATGAGGTCGGCCAAGAGCTGTTTGAGGACGTCAGTCGCATACTCCAGCTTGCTCTGCAGCACCGTCATGATCAACGAGGCCACGTTGCCACGGTCCCGCATAGAGAAGCTGCGCTGGGACTCCAGTGTGCGGATGAAGGACAGCAGGAAAACCTTGTTGTTGATGAGCTGGGCAAAGAGCTTCAGGCCTTTCTCCACCCGTTCCTGTCTATAGCCAGGGACCTGCGCAAGAAGAAAGGGAGTTTGTACCTTTCCCTCACTACCCACTGTCAGACCTCCCCACATGGGTCACGTACCCTCTGCTAGCTCTCTGCCCTCATCCCTCCAGCTCCTCCAACTATATACACTTCCACATCAAGAAGAAGTCAGTTCTGAGAAAGGAAAAAAGCACAAGCTGCTTCAAACAGCAGAGACAATTAAAAAAATATAATCTTAAATCTAGCAGGCAGGTGAGTCTTTCCTTCTGCATCACAGGATAGTCCTGTAAAAAGGAAGAGAGTTCACACGTCATTTAATGATTAGGAAGCCTGAGAGACCTCCTAGCCACAGCCAGATGATTCTTTTCCAATCCTGTGTTTCCCTCTCTGAACAGTACATCAAAAAGAGATTGTTAGTACCTAGATGTGGCACCATACCATGTTATATTTTTATTGTAGTCAAACCGAAGTCTCACTCTATCTTCACCTAAAACCTCTTTTTCATCCCTGCAAGAAATCTGCTTACAGAGATTTGGGGTTCAGCTTTAAGAAGCTAGGAGAGGCAGTAAGAAAGTGAATGGGGAAGAGAGCCCAGGGTCAGGTTTTGAGGAGATGCAGGGATGCAGTGAGGCAGTGGCTGAGATAGTGATCATGCAGCTGGGCCTTGGTTTGAAGAAACAGGTAGATGAAGGTGTGAGAGGACACCCTGAGCTGGGACCTGTCTTGGAGGTCCCACTGCAGTAGGACCCCTGGACTTGGGAAGTGAGATGGTTTGGACACAGGGAGGTTGATAAATCTCTAATACACCTCTCAGCTTTTAAAGGCTGGCAGACAAGTTTTTATATAGGACAATTTAGGACAGTGGGCTCTTACCCTTTCCGGTCCTTGTGGCTCTAGACAAAAATGCAGCCTAAATAGAGAATCCCAAACTCATTCCTCCATGTTGCTGAAGCTGTTCCAGCCCTTGAAAACCTTCCCTGGAAGCTGGAGGGTCTCAGTATAGAGCAACACATGTCACTGAGGCATGCACGTATCAATAACCAACCAGATTTGGCTCTTCAATCCAAAACAAGTTGGCATGCTTAAACAACCAAGTAATGCAAGGCTCCTTAAAGAGTCATTACTTTTTCATTCTGGAAATTAGAGCTCTTAACTCTTTTTGCATACAGCCAATAAATTACTCAGTAAATAGCTTGAGACAACCAACCAATCAACCAACAAACCACTACCACCCGTCCCGCCAATAATTATTTTAACTCACTTGCTTGAGCATTTAATATTGTCTATCCCCAGGTTATTATGGAGAATTAAAAAAAAAAAAAAAAATCCAAGAAAAAAATATTTTGTACTGCATCTGGAAGCAGTTAATTAGCAAATGAACTGGAAAAAAGTAAGACCTGCTCACTGCAGGATCTATGCTGAGGCCTTTTGCACTAAATAGTGACTCCTAGGTGCTACAGAGAAGGAAGCAGAATGGGAACTGCCTTCCCTGATATGTTGGTAGCCAAAGACGTTGATGCTGAAAGAGGTGTTGAAGCTTTACAGAGGATTAAGGGAGTGGGAAAAAAAATATATGAATGAAAAGAAAGGAAGAAGAGATCAAAGGCAGGAGATTGAAACATTAGCTCTGTGTCTCTCTGTATGTATTTACACATGGAAGCATCCATGCTAAAACCTCTATAGGGGTCAGATGCTGTTCTGTGGTCAGCTGGCTGAGGCTAATGAATTCAGGGATTGAAATTGGCTGTGGGTGTAATGAAAGTGTTTGTGTGTGTGTATACATGTGTGAGAGAGAGATTCATCACCCCTCATCCCTTGTGCTCATTTGTTGAAGCTGCTGAGCTAGTCTTCCTGAAGGAAAGCGGCTCGAGGCCACTCTATCTGCACCCCAAAGGCAAATATATGCAGCAGTTAGTGTGCAACTCAGCCTTCTACTCAATCCCACAAGTCCTCCTTGCTGACAGATCAGGTTTTTTAATGGTTCTCTCCACACAGTTTGATGAATTTTGCCTCTCCTGAAGGGAAGGAGCAAAGACGAGCAGGCGCTTCTGATTACGCAGCCAGCCAAGCATGGTATTGCCTGCGCCAGCTCCGGCTCCTCTTTTTTTGCCAACTAACCCCAGTCTTGGCCTCCAGCAATCTCACCAGCCCATGCCAGAACCTCTCTGAAGCTCAGAGCTTGCCAAGGACTTTGCAGAGAGCTCGGCCAATGACCTCCCTGGCCTTGGCCACGATGTATCCCCTCCTTCTCCAGCCCAGGTATCCCTAGAGCAGAGCCCATCCATCTGCCAAAGCCTGAAGCAGTTTTGCAGCATGGGCAGACTTCGCCTGGGGTCACATCAAACTCCTTGTAGTCAGTGAGTTAATGAAGGCTGTGTGTAGACCCCAACAGTGCTGGCCAACATCGCACTGTCCCTTCTACCACTGTGGCCTGGAGAGTTGAGGTGGATGAGGCAGATGTGCTGGGGTATGGGCAGACTGATGCTGTGGTTTTCTGACCTCACTGCAAACCACAGAGCACAGCAAAGGTGAACCTCCTTCAGTGACTGCAGGTTATTTCTATAGATGTTGCCACAAAAGAAGGCCTCTGGGTAGTGTGAGTGTGATGTAAATCTGGAGTGACACAGGCAAGTGTGCTGTTCTAACATGCAACTTTTTTTCCTGGCCCCTGCACAGCAGCAACTTATAAATCCAGGCTAAAAAAACCAAACCCCAGCAGGATGAAGTCCAAGGAGAAGCACACAAATAAGACGCTTCCAAATAGATGAGTGATCAAACAGAATATAACATCTAAGATAGCAGCAATCATCTTCCCCTTTCAACTTGGATTTTTAATGCGGTGCTGTTTTGTCCCTGGTAAGACACAGCGTTGTAAACCACCACGTCCCCACCACGGACACAACATCTCTTGCATTCAGGACAGAACAGGGTGGCATGAGAGGAGCCAGAAGTAGGATATGTTGACTTCTTACCTCCAGATCCCTCAGGACTGGATGATCTTCAATGCCAGGGAAAAGCACCCTCATGGTGTAGGTTCGGTAATCGAGGAAAGGGATCCCAGCTCCATCCAAATCGCTTGTCAGCTCGTGAATATCTGTCTGTAGCTCTGCAAAGGCTGACACAAAAAAGGAACAGCTCATGTAGCAATGACAGTCAAGAGCTCCCTCACCATGATAGGAAAGGCCTTCCACCTCACATGCATGACACTAAGGTACAAGTGGAGAAGCAACATGTGGAAAGGAAGAAGAAGGTGGACAACAGCAGTCTCACCTTTCTTGTAACAGAGCCTTTCACCAGGGACATGTTCCAAGGCTCTTTAGGGACTGTGAATTACCAAATGCATTAAGGACAGGGTAGAAGAAGGCTGGACTCTGGGAAAATAGGCAAAGTCTGATTAGATCCAGGCTTGAGCTATACCCAGAGGGCTCAACACTCCTTTTGCTTGTGACATTTTGCCTCCAAGCTTTGTGGATGGATGCCTCTCTTCTACCAGCACTGACACAGCGTCAGCCTTCCTTCCTTATCCTACCTTCTTTGCACTCCAGTGCCACCCTGGACTCCAGGTTGTCCATCTGCATCTGTAGACGCTTGAGGGTGAGGTCGCTTTCTCGGGATTTGCGCTTGTACGCAATCAACACAGCCACGATGAAGATGATGAGCAGGCCACCAGCCACCGCAATGCTGACAATAGCTGGCAAGCTGAGAGGGCTGTCTGGAGAGATGTAGACCATCCCTGGGGAGAACTCCATCCCTCCTACACGAGCCTAGAGGGAAGGCAGGAAAGAGCTGCATTGAAATGGTTGCAATAGCAGGAACACAGAGGAATTCCATCATCTCCCTGTCTAAGGCTAACTGATTACCTCCCCTTGTCCCCCAAGCTAGGCAGATCATGAAGTATTTGAATAGAGAACAGCTTCAAAACACCCAAAATGTCATATAGAAGCAATTCTGTTGACAGAGTGACCATATACCCAACCAACAAAGGACTTGTGGTGAGACAAATCTCACCAGTCCTAATGTTCTGGCTACATGTCAGTTTGGGCTTCATTCTGTGTTTTCCATTCCCTATCCCAAAGACTTATTTTGTGCTGGACAGCCCTGATGGCTCTTAGTCCCAAAATGCACACAGGACACACAGCTCATGGTTAGGGTCTAATGGGTCCTAACCTCACAGCGGGACAGGGGACACCTGACCCAGACAGCTTAGCACAGCATCAGTCAGTAGAGTGGGAATGCAGAAATCAGAGTCACAATTTGCTTTTGACTCTTCAACCAGAGAAGCCACTAGGAGAGGAAAAAATAACTTACAAATAACACAGATCTTGGCCCATGGTCTTTACAGCCCCTCTCCTAGGCACACGTTAGCAGGGTGACTGCAGATGCTCACCAGTGGGACAGAGAACTGAACACGGCTTTCTGCTTTCCATGAACTCCCAGAGGATCTCAGGGCTGCTGTCAGCCTCTGGAACAAGCTGCTGTGTGAGGACCTTGCTTTTAACAACCAGAAATAAAACCCTGCAATCCAACAAAACGCTCTGCTGAAGCAAGTCTGTTAGGAGCCCATTTTTAGAACATGAACACTGGTCCCAACAGTAATCCCACAGAATACCACTTCCTCAAGGCTCCTACAAGGTTCTTCGAGGCTATCTGTAGAGTGGGGTAAGCTTGAGTGGCAGGGGGAAAAACATTGCTGACTAGCCCGAGGTACAATAAGAAGGCTTCTAGGACTGTGCTGTGGTAGGTGAACATTGGTTATAGATGAACATAAAGTTAGGAAGGTGCTGTGCAAAGAGCTTGAAGGATGGTGACATGGATCACTTCACCCCAGCTGAGCTTTGTCACAGAGAGGCACATCAGGCCCTGCACAAAGTGCAAAATCTTGCTGCCAGGCAGAAATGCAGTCAAGACCCCAGGATTACATGCTTCCTCTTCCCACTGCAACTGGGACCATTGCAGCAAGCAATTGAACCTTTTTCTTTCTCCTTTATGAGGAGCTTTCCCTCACCTTTACAGCTCCCACAGCAGCTAGTGAAAACATCCCCCACATCCGAGCCTGGTGACTAGCCTTGTCCTTCATCCCACTGGCCCTCAGTTGATCAGTCTGTCTCCAGCCTGCCTTCATACACATTAATCCCAGAGCTCCCACGCCTCAGCTCAGGCACCTACTCAGGTTTCCTCTCTAGGTTGCAGGAGGAAGAAACTAGCCCGAGGAGGAAGGGTTAGAGCCAACAGAAGAGACTATGTGGCAAAGAGTCAGGAATTAATGAAAAATTTTTCAGATGCTCTCGCTCCTCATTATCTCAACCCTTGCTGTGGACATGAATCTCTGTGACCCCACCATCTCCTAGAAAATACTCTGTCCCCAATTACAGCCTCTGAGATGTCTGTTTTGCTCTAGCACCAGCCGTAGGCTGTTTCTCAGTGGGTCCTGGCCAAAGCCACCTAGCTGTAACCCCTACATCTTGGACAGGACAAAAGTGAATGTCTGGAAATATCTGATTTCTATCTACAAGGTCCTCTCAAGACATTTTGGGTTGGACTCCAGAAAGATAATAATGTCCATGGTGAGAAATGAAACCAAACCAGGTAATAGACTTGCAAGATGACCATTCCTGTACCATGACATTGATGACTTGAAGAGCATCTTCAGTGGCCAAGGAACAACCTAGCACCCATATAAGTTGAGGACACAGCAGTAACTATCCCATCTATTTCAAGATACAAGACTCAACTCACTTATAAAGCCTGCACAGGGCAGAGGCTTGGTATTGGTATGAGAAAACAAACTGCCAAACTCATGTGCTCATCTATGCACTGAAAGCTCTTGCCTTTTGCCCTAGACTACTGTCCCAAACCCTCCCAGCAAATTTGCTCACCAGCTTGCACAATGTCATTCCTGTCACAGTGGATCAATAAATAGGTTCTTTATATTTCATTTTCTGATTCTGACAGAGGCCCTTTTCCTCCAAGCCCTGCAGTGAGGTTAGTCCATTCAAGAAGTATAAAACCAGAATCAAACAACCCCGTCCCAATCCCCAGCACAGGTCCATCTGACTAACATCTAACATCCACATCTGACTTACTTAGACATTACAGCACGCTTTCAGAGTCAATACAGAGAAAAAGCGTTTTTATAATGTGATTTATGTGAGCTGCTTTTGACACCTGCTTTGACATGAGGATGAGATGTTTTATTCAGTGGAAGTTCCCGTTTCTCTCCATTAACTAGGAGGGGATCTAGACTCCTCGAGGTAGGTGCCTAGCAAAGTTAGACCCAGTGTGTTCCTCTCTAAAGCTGGTTTCAACGCTGGGAAGGTCTCACAGTCTGTGAATCAAACTGCCATGATCTGAGAAAAATCTGTCTATTGAACAAGAAAGCCTGCAAGTCTGCAGTATTATTACGAGCGTTTAAAGGAAAAACAAGCAAATACGTTGATATCGACCTAGTTTATTTCTTGGGCCACCAAGTGTTTCTGAAGGAAGCTATGTATACCTTCGAGAAGATTGAATATGAGCCCTCTGTATTACTGAACAACAGTTTGGCCATCTGTTAAGCCTCTTAATCATGATTTTATTCTAAATGGCACTACGGCAGAGCCCAGTTTTCCCCAGCAAAGTCTTAGGGGCCACCTGTAGCACTTCCCCGTTGTGCAAAATGTGACTCTGGTAGTGTCTTTCCTACTGCAAGTTTGCCCTCACCAAATAAGTCTACCTTAGGATGAGATGAAGTGTGCCCTGCACTTCGATTGCTGTATTTGGCCATCTCTCCATTCACTATACAGAGTCCGGTGGGAATCTCCATATGTAAGTGAATACACTAGATACCAGCAACACTTCAAATGTACTCCACTTCTTCATTGCAGACCTTCTCCAACATAGTAACTCATGGATCTTCCTCATGTCTCTTTCTTTTCCTCAGAAAAGAGCTTGCCTCTGAGTTTCAGTCAAACTTTTTTAACCACTGCTCAGGCCTTTTAGGTTTTTTGCTTGTTTGTTTGTTGTTGTTGTTTGGTGGTTTTGTTGTTGTGTTTTTTTTGTTTTTTGTTTGTTGTTTCTTTTTTTTAATATTTAACTCTCTCATTGTATAAAAGATAGCTGAACTTGATCAAAAGCATGTTGACATCAATGTGACAATGTCATTGTCACTGTTCCTTCCCTTAGAAATAACTTCAGCGTTGCAATGGTTGATTCACTCCCATGGTCTCCTCTCAGACTTAGGCCACCTCACTTTGTAAGAAAGGGTTTGTTCAGCTGTTTACTCAAGGTCACACAGTAGATTGTTGGCAGAAACAGGAGGAGGACCTGGGAGAGCTACCTGTCAATTATCCTGACCATCAAAATGACATTCATGTGAAACATGGGGATACACTTTGTACCACCCCAAGCAACAGAGTTGCTGTGCCATGCTGGAGGAGGCATTTCCCAGCCCAGCTGTCCCCTTGTTAAGTTCCAGATGTAAAGTCCATCCTTGAGCACTGGCCTCCATCACAGGTGACCTTCTGTATTTGGTTCCCAGCCCAGACGCTGTCAAAGTGTTGCCTCAGTGTTGGCAGTTGAATGAGAAATCTGTAACTTACTCCTAATGCTGCTTATCAACAGTCTTCAGTGCGATCATCTTCCCATCTTTCCAGCAGCATCTCTTGCTTGATCAGCTTCCTCCAAAAGGGATTATTTCTTTCTCTATGGCTTCACTTAAGCTGTCCCAAGCCACAGGAGCAGGGGACTCTTCCCAATTAGTAGGACCTGACCAGATATTCATCCTCCCTCATCCCCAGAGGTTGATTATTGCTCACCTGACTTTGAGTTTTCTCTCTCTAGGATCGCCTTTGTCCATCTCAAACTAACCACATGTTTAATTATATTCATGAAAATGACAGGGAACATATATTGCCTTGTTCAAAATCTTTGGTATTCACACAGAGACAATCTCTCACTTCATTATTGCTCCTCTTGGAGTGTCTTAATGTGCTTTACAATGCATCAAGAGCCATAGTATATTTGCATGGCTGAAAAGGATTATTACCTCTATTTTCCAGATGACAAACTTTGGCACAGAGAAGTTAAGTAGCCAGTATGAGGTCTCCCAGCAATAGTCACAAATAAGACCCAAAATGGTTACCATAAACTCTCTATTTTCTAAAAATCCCCAGAAAACTTTTTTTAAAGAGCCATGCAATGTGTCTCCATCAACCTCTATGAGTCTCACTGCACTGAAATAAATACATGACAGATACAGCTTTGGGAGGGCAACAGAGAAGTGGAAAATGTTGATCACGAAGAATGAGAAACATTGATCATCTGCGTGCCTGATGTCAGTTTTTAACTTTTGTTTTGTTTCCACCCACATCTCGGTACAACTCAGATGAATTTGCTGATGTGCTGTTTATCAAGCAACATCACTAAGGAATGCAAATTACTGAGAGGAAAGTAAAGAAGGAATTAATACATCAACGTTAAGAGGAGAAGCTCCTGCTGATGTAATCACCAGGTCCATGTTTCACAGGTTCCAGGAAGAAAATGCAAGAGTATACTAAGTTGTATAGATGTCAAAACCTCAAAGTCCAGTCACACTATCATCCATATCCTGCATTTTTTTTTTCCTCCTACATAAAGTCAAATTTGAGCCACCAGCATGTTAGTAATTGCTGGGGACTGTGCTGAATTTAGCAAAGTATGTCATGTAGGGAACATGTTACATATATGAACTCAGAAGAGTATTTGTTTTTCATACAGACAGTACAAAATGAGAAGAAAGGCAAACTTTCCTAAAGGGTCTTGATAATGGAAGGTCTCTCACTGTCCATAAAGATCTCCAGGTTACTCTTCTATTTCTTCAAATTACTCATGATGAGGATATTATATCAAGAAAGGGCCCTGTTATTTATGGGATCTACAGAAGGCAAACGGTGATGTAAGCTCCTGGGAGATCTCTGCCATCTCTTCAGCGTTGGTGTGCTCTCCCAACCCGCAAAGGGAGGAAAGGCTGAGGTTCAGGCACCACTTACCATCACCTTGTGCCGTCCAATGAGGTTTGGAGACTCACACAGTAGCTGCACATCCGATACAGTCACTGCACAGGGCTTCTCACCAACCAAAACAGTGTAGTTCAGCTTGGCATTCCCTCCTGCCACTGGTGGGATCAGATTCTTGCCCTGAATAGAAAGGAATACCACCACCACCCCCAGAAAACAAAAACAAAAACAACAAAAAGCAACAGGTTAGGAAAGAGTTTTCCTTCGACATCTAGTTTGCTCCCGGGACACAAATTTAACATTGCACTTGACATTTGTGGTTCACGATTCACTAACACAGAGAGGAAAAGTCAATTTAGAAAGTCAGGCAGAGGACAGCATGGATGGCTATAGGCTGTCATCAGTCAAAACAGCCTGTTCTGTTCCTCTCTGGAACTAAAAAAGAAATGTTGCATATAGGTCTTTCGCAAACAGACCCTCACAAAACATATCCTGGCCAGTAAAACAGACCCCTGTCCAAACACACAAGAAGGTATTCCGCAGGCACAACCATTTCTTTGCACATGCACCACTTAAAAGTGCTGATATGGAAATGTTCAATCGTGAAATTCCTTCTCTGTACGGCAGTCCAGATTACAGAAATGACAAAGGACTGGTGTACAGTTTAACTGGGGGTGAGAGGAAGATCTTGAAAACCCAAGAAAGGAATAGACAGACTCCTGCAGCAGGAGTTTATATTTTTAAGTTATGGGTATTAGCAAATGCTGGGCAGTGATTCGTGTCTGCAGATGGTGACTCTAATATGACAAGGTATGGTAGGTGCAGCTGGGATGCAATCAGGATGCCACTGTGATCTGTGGGGTGCTAGCAGACATAGACAGGCAATAGGCAGAAGGTTTTTGTCCTTCCTCACCCAGTCCTTGGTCCCTGTCTCACCTTCAGTATGATAGGACTTCCAGGTTTCAGCTCCAAGATCCCCGAAGGATTGAAAACCTCAAAGATTGGGTTTGGGTAGTAGGTGAAGTTGGTTTTGTTGAGAATCAGCAGGGACTGCACGTTGTCAAGAATGAAACCAAACTCCTCTGGACGCTCAGCAAGCTCAGACTGGTGATTGGGGTCAACAGCCAGTGCTGGAGCCTGGCAGGTCATCTCCGTGCTGTTCTGCACCTCGCAGTTCTGGAGAGAGAAAGACGCAACACAAAGAGAGTTTATGGGAAATGCCCCCAGCCCTCCTGGTCAGCAGGTACCTCCCAGTGAAATGTTAGCCTGCCTACTGCTAGAGGACAGGGAGGAGCAGACCTCCTTGGTTTCATGAGGTAGGCTGGTGTTCCACTGCTTCAAAACATACCCCATACCCATCACTCAGTCAAGGCTGGGAAGGAGTTATGAAAGCTTTGCTGGGGAAGGTGTGTGGAGCAGTTTGCACTGCAATGGGGCATATCCTGTGCCTCTTCCCTGAGGGAGCTCAGCATCTGGGGCTGCCAGTGTCATAACTTCATTTCCTTCTGGAAATTTTTTTTTTTTTTTTTTTTTTTTTCTTTGTACAGCAGAGACTAGGGAAAGCCTCAGTGCCACCCCAGAATTCGCTCTCACACTCTGGGGATCACTGCAAAAGTTTATGTCCAGTGCATGCTCAGTTGTGCCCAGGATTCCTGTTTGAACAGCAGGTTGCCTGAAATGAAGCCCAGAAGCTGGAGTGGTGAAGACAGTGAGGTAGGTCTCAGGAGCCCCTGAAGATGCCTTCCAGCCCTGCCAAAGAGCTGCTTCTTTTGTGTATTTGATAAATGTTAGATTGTGAAAGACGTTTCATCCTGACTCCCATTACAAACAACTAGGAATCAGATCCCTGATTGTCCTTCAGGATCTGAGCCTTCACCTTTCTACACCGTGGTTGCTAGGATAATGAGTCCTGGCCTCACCAGGAACCAACAGGATCTGTGGGGAAACAGCACCAGCTCGTAGGATCCCAGCTGTGCTCGATAGGAGAATCTTCTCCAAACTATTCTGATACTTCCAGCACTGAAAGCACACTCATTATCACAGACAGCATAGCTCAACTGTTAATACTGCTTTGGCTCAAATCAAAACAGAGATAAGTGACCTGGACTAGGGAGTTTCACATTGTAAAGAAAGTCAGAAGTTTTTTGCTGCAATAGCTCTTACGAGGAAGAAAAGGCACCAGAGTATCTCCCAGTGCAAACCTGATGGGCAGTTCTACATGAGCATGTTTGAGATGATGAATCGGCTTCATTATCATCACCATGGCATGAGTGTTTGAGTCCACTGTGTCAGGCAAGAGCTGGAGCCTGATGGAAGAATAAGATGGAGTAATGAAGGCTTCTAACTCCGCAGGAAAGCTAGGGAAGTGTTTGGCTGTGTTGTACCAGGAAATACAACATAATACTAAAACAGACCCATGAATACACATAATCAGCCAGACCAGGGTTTTCCCAGAGTTCATGAGGGATTGGAAGATTGGCAGTCAAGATCCACATCAGACCCAGAAACCAAACTCAGTTATTTCCTGAAGCTGGTGAGGTGTAAGAGGTGACAGAATTGCTTTGGATTTGGAGATATTAGTTCATGGTAGAGACGGGATAAGACCAAAATTTAGGTATCTCAATCTGCAATCTGCAGATGAAAATTAATCTACCCCGTATTCCTGCATCTTCTTTTTTGGATCTACCACAATGTCACTATTGCTCATGTGGCAGTAGATTATCTTAATGTCCACAAAGTGCTTTGAGAACCTTGGATGGAAAGCCCATGGATTAATCTTAAAACCTGAGAAGTGCAGAGGATCTGGACTTGTTGCCCCCCTCCAATTAGTTCCTCTGCATTTTTTACCTTTGGAGCCTCTTCTTCTGGGATGCTCTTTTACGCTTTGTCCCAGGAAGTGTCCATATGCAGCCAACTTGTCTTTAAATGTTGTTGCATGACCCCATCCTCCAACCGACTGTAGGTACCAGCGGCTGCTTCCTGCTCCTGAGTCTCCTAACTGGAAGTGCTAAACTCACAACTTTTACAGCCCTAATCAGGAACTGCTCAGCAGCTACTGGTAGTTGGCTCCTTCCAAATGAATTGTCCTCCCAAACCTTGGTAAAGCTCTGCGGGCTTCCACAGAGCTGCTTCTGATTCCTAAGTGGTCACCGAGAATTGAATTATATTGTAAATGTGTCTGGTTAAACCTGGATATGATCTTGAAGGATCCCAAGTAGTCCAGAGAGTGGACATGGTAGTATCAAGGAGTATTACTCACAGTCTCTTCTGAGCCCAGCATGCTCAGCTAATGACCTGGATTTGGGTCTGCTTACGCACAGGCAAGACATTGTCCATGGGCCAAGTGAGAGGACAGGTATCTTTGAGCCAACAGAAGAAAGAGGCTGAGGAACTGAACCACCTCTCACGACACCTCTCTCTGTTCCCTCTGGTCCAGTGCTCCTTCATGGAGACAGGACAGGGTGATCTTTCTGAAACCAAGTCATCCCTTCTTTTCTGGGTGCAATAGGAGATTCCAACCTCCAGACCTGTTAGCCAGCCCTGTCACCACCTTGGACATGTCCCCTCCTATGACCCCCAGCTTGGCAGCCATACTCACGTTGACGTGTTCCTTTCCACCGTGCTTTGCCCGGATCTGAGGGTTTTGGATCAGGTCTAGGTGAGTTCCCCACACTGCAATGGGTGTGTTGCCACTAGAGAAGAATACATGAAAGAAGTGCATGAGCCCAGCGAATACATATCAGGACTGATTGCAGCAGCAATGGGTGATCTGTATTCCTAAGTGCTGATCGCAAAGTGTCTGACCCCATCTCATAGTTGTACAGAAAGGGAAGGAAAAACAAAACAAAGCAAAAAGTTTTTCATTCATTCCTGAGGGGAGAAAGAAGTAAAACTACAAACTTGCTATAAACTGTCACATCAAGCATCATCTGGGTGTTTTTCATTGTCAGGATTCAGCAGTCACAAGGTTCAGTAATGAGAAGAGTGGGAAATCTAACAAAAGCTCTTCACAATGGTCCACAGACTCTTATCTCCTATATCACTTAAGGAAGAGACACTTAAAACCCCCTCATAGATACTATCCTGTGCAAGCAGCTCTTGAGGATTCAGTGACACCTTGGTTGGTGGCTGTAGTCCCAAACTGCATATTAAACCTGCCATAAAAACATCGCCCTAAGTAAGATAAATGTCATCTCAGTGAACCCAGTCAGTGCTGCTGGGGAACCAGGTCCTGCAGCATCTAGAACAGTCAAAATCTTCAGATGTGGTGTGCATAAGGCAGTGGCTTGGTTTCCATTTGATGACCCAGGCAGATAAGCTCAGCCATGTGTGTTAGATCTAACATGTGAGAGAACAGAGATTTCCAGTCACTGTGTCCCTTTGCTCAGACAAGGACTGATTTCCCGAGAAAGCCAATCCTTACAAGCCACAACCCTGCATCTGGTAGATTTTGTTGCTTTTATAACATGTCTCAGCCCAGTTTAAGATGGGGAAATGTAGACAGAACCCTTCTCATTCCCTGCAATCACTGTCACCAGAAGGAAACAGCTTTCAGAAACACTCTTCTTTCCTTTCCCTTGCCTCTTCCAGCTGCAGTCAGCAGTGCTGTTTGTGGGGCTTCAGGGAGCAGAGGGGAGGGAGGAAGGAAACTGTAAAGGCTCATTCCCTGGCTTCAGTAGGAGCTGATGTGTGGGTTGGCTTTGAATGCCACTTTAAGGGGAACTGTTCACCACAGGCAGCTTTGGCCATCCCAAATCCAAACAGCATTGCTGTACCAGGGTGAGCTCTCCCTTTGCAGCACTGTGGTGGAGGCACCGTGATGTGAGGGCTGAAGGAGGAAGAGTTATCTGAGAAAGCAAAACCTCCAGCTGTCAGGGCTCACACAGCCAGGGTAGGAGGAAGAAATGTCATCAACAGACAGTCCCATCTCCAAGGGTTTCCCAGGGTGAGGAGTGCTCTCATCGGTTTCAACATCTGTCTCCATACCTCCCGTTGGAAACTGTTCAGGCTGCAATTTATTTCCTGGAGTGTTCTGCTGAGAATGGAAGGGGAGATCATGTGGAAATCAGTGGGATTGGGAAAAGGAAGATCAGAATCCCTTTCCTGCCTCCAGGTAAACCTACATATACAGGAAAGGTGAAACAAGTGCATTATAAATGAGAAAACACCAGAGAGTAAACACGCTGTAAGGAGGAAGCCTGTGTTGGCCAACAGATCTCCTCCAGTTCTGACCTTTTTTTTCCATGTTCCTCATTTATCTTCCACTATTAATCAGATGGGGAAGGTAGGAATGAATGTAAATATACATCTCTGCTCAACAGTGTTTCAGTGAACTGGCTGCATCTGGCTGGGAATGGGCTTCAGCCCCTCTAGTTACACCCACACTGATAAAGCAAACAGCCAGGACACCAGCTCAAACACTGTCTGGTGGCCCTAGATGCTGATAAGCTGTTAACAGTACCCCAGGCAATGCCTTGTCATTGTTCAGGGGATAGCAAGGGCCAGGGAGCACTCTCCAAAAGCAGGATAGATTAAGTTAAACTTCCTTTGAAGGAGGAAAGATCATTGGTGGTATGGATGAGGGCTAATGCAAGCTCGCTGGCTTCAAGACCAAAGAACAGACCTGGATTAAGTACTTACTAGTTTAAGCATAGCCTATGTAACCAAGAAACCTGTAAATTTGAAGTCATGAGCCATGAGCTGTGCCAAAGAGCCTTGTCACAACCATGTCTTTCAGCAGGTGCTCCTGTGACACTTATCTGAGAGGTTCCTTATGGTCCTTCATTCAGGTAATGCCTCTACAGACTGATGGTTAGGACAATGTTTAACCTTGAGTTTTGAAGAGTATCTCAAGTTCTTGCTCTCTGAAATGATCAGTTGTGATGGGAGATTTCTAATAGGAAATTTTATGGGGCAAAAATACATTTTGCCATTTCCATAGGATCTGCTTGGATGGTTGAGTTCTCTTGAATGAACAGGGAATCTCCTGAAGTCATACATCCACTTATAAGGGAGCTCCCCCTCCCTGCCTTACAGAAAAAAATACCCTCTCCTTCCCACTAAGTAGTCCTAATATCACCCAGGGAGAGCTCGCTCACCAGAAATTAGAAGTGTAGAAACCAAATTGTTCTTTCTCCACTGTCCTGGTTCTTCTGAATTTTTGGCTGTGAGCCTTTATAATTTTTATTATTATTTATTGTTATTATGAATGTCTGCTGATTCAATCTAGAATGGATTTTGGATCTTTGTTCAGCTGAAAGTCTTACGTGTTCCAGACGTATCAAATGTGTGTGTATATGTACAGACATATGAGTGTCTGTATATATACATAAATCCTTTTATTTAATCAACCGAGTCTGTGCACACAGTTTTAAACCCACGTGTTAAAAATCCTGTATTTGTTTTGGAAACTGAGCTTGCAGGCTCAGATCACAGTTATTAAGCACAGACAAAGCATCAAATCAGAGAGAGGCCTTTTCTCAGAGAAAAAAAAAAAAAAAAAAGAAAAACGCCAAAGCAGTTGTGTTTGCTGAAGACACAAAATCACCCCCAAACCTTTTCTGGCTTGCAAATCAAGCAAATAAAACCGTTGTTTGCCTTTGCATGAAACCCAGCAGCCATTGCCTTTTGTGCCTGCAGGTGAATGACCAGTCACAGCCACTTCTCCATCAGTTCAGATCAGAGCTGGGAGACATGCTGCCCAGCAAAATAACTGAGGTGCCAAGACTACCAGCTTTCTTAATTTAACTCTTTATTGTCCCAAAAGCTCTGAGCACAATTTCTGTCTGCAGACTCAAACAGTTGCTGGAAGCATCTCAAATCAAACCCAGATCAAAATATTAATGGAGCCTCATAAAATTCTATTTACCTGCCCCTCCAGTGTGACTGTTGTTTGGTGGTTTGGGTTTTTTTTTTGGCTATGGGAGTAAATTAGCAGTAATCTTTTCTTTATTGTCCTGGAAAATGGCACTTGAGAAGGTTTTAAGCCAGGCTTAGTACATTCATTCACTAATTTTGCAAAGCTGGTTTAGTAGCAATCATCTATCCCTCAAAACAGCTTAGCCCTACAGCCAGGAATGATGAATCAGAGAAGCACAGTGGATTTGCTGTTATGAATCATTCCGCATAACAAATATACTGAGAAACAGCTTCCTCAGTTCATCTCCAGATCCACCTGTCTTGGCTAACTTATTTCTTGCTTGATTCTCAGGACTGGAGGTGGCTGCACGTTCATCCAACTACGTGTGGAGGCCTTACTCTAATGCTTGTCTCCATCGTGACCTGCTGGATGGAGCTCCACAGCTAACAGAGCGCTTACAACTGTCCCCGACACCCTGAACCACAGTGGTCATCCTGGATATCACATCTTTCTTTCTCTGTGCCCCTCCTCCAAGGTCACACCTTTTGGAGTGATTCAGAAGTGCAAAAGAAACAGGATGGAAGTGGGAAGGTCTGGTTAAAATTAGGCACCTGTTGATGCTCAAGCTGATGTGTTTTGATTTCAGAAACGCTGAGGAGAGGAAAGGGTAGACGATGTACCTGGGTGATGCGACAGGTAGAGTCCAAATCATCCCTCCTAGCAGCTACACACCCTGCGGGAAGTTGACAACCACTAAACAAGCACCTCTTCTTAATTTCCTTTATGCTGGGAGGTGGGGTGGGAGACTCAAGGCAGCAAGAGATGGGATGCAGAGCCTTTTCACCCCCAGGCTGGGAACAGCTTTACCAATACACCTGAAGCATCTTCTTGGCTGATTCTTCATCTCTCTCTGGCAGCTTCAGCAGAGAAAACAAGGAGCAAACAAGATCTGGAGAGCTTCTCCTCTCACCTCCCAAACAGACCTGAGGCCAGGTGGAGGAAGGTCCCCGTGATGCAACTTTCCTGGGGATAATAGAAGAATTCACTCTCCTAGGCTGTCAATCTTGCACCTTTTAACCGGCACTTTAATAAGGAAGGGAGTAAAGCGATTTCTCATTTCACTGATAACCTGAACTCTGACTGAAAATAAAACCCCCAAATGGAAAATCCAGACGCTAAAGCTCCAAGCTCAGTGTGCAAAGATTCAATCCGGCTAAATCGGTAAATTCCCTCACGGTAATTAAAGGTACTAATTGATTTGTGAAAACATCTTCTGGATGGGAGCTGAACTGGGGGGATTTACAAGCCCTGCTCCTAATCCCCAGATACTCCAATCAGTCTGGTTTGACAGGGAAGCAGAGAGCAGCTGTGGAGAAATGAGGGGAGACGAAGATTTCTTATTTTGTATCTTTTCAAGGAAATACCAGTGCATTTAATGACCAATTTCTCTCTTCCCGAGGCCAATTCTGCAGGCTTCTGAGAGCATTTGGGTATCGCTTTGATGCCTTCCACAACCAGGGCAAATGCTCCTCTCAGACACCTTCATGTGAACCCTCTGAATTCACCAAAGCAGCATCAATGGGGTGAAGAGAAAAAGAGATGCCTAACGAGGAAAAAGGCTGTTTGATAGGGCAGGGACCAGGCCTCCCTTTGTGTTTCATCTTGGGATACAACCCTGGGCCTTTCAGGCATGACAGCCAAGCAAGCAATGCTTAGTCCTGAAAGAGCAGCTCCATGAAAACTGAAGGAAAGGTAGGAATTGCTGCTTTCAAAACCCTGGGCGAGATTCACTTCTCTAAGCACAGTTATGTCGTTTGTGCCCGGGTTTAAGAGATCAGTGACTGGTCCTGCCGCTATGCAAACCTGTGGTCCCAGCCCAATGGGGCCTGAAACACAGTCATGACCAGAAGCACTAGGAATTGCAGCTTTTAGGGATACAACTGTGTAGGTTAACCAGCCCCAGTGGTCTGTGATACTACTCAGACTGGGAGCATCCTGGTGCTGGAGATAAACCCTAGGCTGCCGTAAAGAGGGAGAAAGCTTCAAAAGGAGGTTGGAGACTTGCCCTACCTACCTTTGCAATTAATGAATTCTCCAATGAAGTTTCTGGTGAGCACTGCTTCATTAACCTTTGCTCTGCTAGTGAAGGCAGGGAGCAGGATCATCTGAGCAGGTTTGAACTACTCAGAGTTCGTCTGGAGAAAGGATCCTGCTCCTGCCCATTCCTCACTAGAGTCTGTGGAAATTTTATTCTGGGATACACATGAGCACAGACACACATTGAGCATCCAAGGTGTTACAATGGATGCACAATGCATTGTTGGCCTTTTAGTCTTCCCAGGAAGCAAGTCCACCAGTCCTCATGGTCCTGGGCTCTGGGAAGGAGCTCTGCATAAATCTTTTTCTTAGTGAACACAGTGCTTGGAAACCACTTTTCTGTACCAAGGACCAAAATGAACATGCCAGTGACGCATCAGAAAACCATGGGAAGTGGCAGGTGTTGTCCATGGGATGCTTACCTGAAGATGCTCCACTCGGGCTCGATCCTCAGGATGGTTGGATCCTCTACGTATTCATACTGCAACTCCTGATGTATCTTGGCCTTGTCCACTCTCACGGACACCTTCACCTTCTCAAAGCCTTCATCTGAGGCAGTGGTGTTACAGACAATGTGCTTGGTGGATCTCCTGTGAGCAGAAGCAAGTAAATATAAACCAGGTGCTACCAGCAGCAAAGCAAATGGTGCCAAAAAGAGCCCAGCTACTCAGTGTTGTGTCCTGTGACCTTACCCTATGCACTGTGAAGTGGTGAAACTCACTGCTACAGGAATATGCTGTGAATAGTGCGACACGTTTATCTGAGGAAGTTTCATTAGTTTAAGTAAAACCACAAAACCCATAATTTATCAGGTCTCAGAGTGAAAACTCAACCCCAAGGGAAGTCCAAACCAGACCTCTCTCCAGAAGTATTTCAGTGTGATTAAACACTTGATGGATGTTTCCTTCCTGCCTGCAGACATATGTAGCAGCAGCTCATAAAAATTAGTGTTTGCACTTCGGCTTTCCAGTTTGGGATAATAAAGTTTACTTTGCATTAGGACTGTAAGCCTTGTTTAAGTGCAGTTTGCAGTGTGCCTGGGACCTTTGCATGGAAGGTGCTAACATAGTAGGAAGCATTTTATGATTATACTCTAAGAGGATGCTGCATAAACCTTTCCTTTTGGGCAGGGCTCAAAACCAGCTCCAGGTCTGAATTTTGCAGTGGCCCTTACCTTCCATAAAGAGCCAAAAATTCAGGTTCCAAATACCCTCAATCCCCCCAGTCCTGTGTTTTGTTATGTAGCCTCATCTTATACCCCTAGAAAGGATAAAGCA
Organism: Athene cunicularia; assembly: GCF_003259725.1. NCBI lineage: Eukaryota > Metazoa > Chordata > Aves > Strigiformes > Strigidae > Athene > Athene cunicularia. The sequence continues at coordinate 79,298,195 of NW_020799092.1, forward strand.
GGATGCAATGCTTCCCTCGTAGCATGGCACTCACCTTCACTAACTGCACCCTCCAGGTGGTCTCTAAGTTCCCCTGAAAGACCATGCTCAATCTCTCTGAAAACTCCCCAGTCTCTTCAGTAAGCATCTCCAAGCAGCTCTGGCTCCCACTTGGCCTTTTAAACCACAAGCTGTGACTTCACCCTCCTGAATTATAGATGCTGAATTACACCAGTCATAGCAGGTGGCTGAACTGGATCCCCACAGCCGGGAGAGGGATGGGCATTGCCCCAGGACACTGGTCCCAGGTCTCCTGTGAATGAGCCCTTCTTCTGCCAAGGACATGCTGGGGGAAATGTGCCAACTTCATCTTCAGCCTCCACTGATACTGGCAGCAAAACACGTTGCACTGGGTAGTTCTGAGCTGCGGGAGCCCCTGGGAACGGGATTCAGGCTCATTCTCACAGGGATCAGGGAACATTCAGCAGGTAACACTGACATTAAGCCTCTCTGAACTGCAATTGAACAGCAGCCAACCCAGAGCTAAAATGTTGCAAATCATCCATTTCTTAGCACTACATGATTATTCTGGGATAAAAGGGAGGTGTTTTAATACTTAGAACCAATGTTGTCAAATTTTCTTTGTCACCTATGCTAAAGCAGGGACATGAAAATGGATCTTTTAAATGATGTACTCCCAGAGCAAGTAGCAAAGCGTAGGACTGTGGAGAATTGTAGTGAAATTTGACAAGGGGACATGGAAAAAAGCACACCAAATACCAATCAAAACAATGAAATAAATCCTATTCTCTCACCCCAAAACATGCACAGCAAGGTTGCACACGGTGCAGAATGCAAAAGTCCCATTGCTGAATAAACATGGCCACAGGCAAAAGAGGCACTTGAGGGACAGTGTGTCTGGACTGCAGAAGAAGTCTCTTGGCTATAATTGCTCACGTATTTCAGACTCAGGCACATACAGTAGGAAGGACTCATCTGTACCTGTAGAAGAGGCAGGGTTGTCGCCCAAAGGTCACAATGACATTGCTGCCCGCATTGAGGTTATTGCCTGTAATTGTCACCTGGGTGCCACCCGACACCGGTCCCCGCTTCGGCTTGAGATCAGAGAGTGTCAGAGTCTGTGAAGGCAAAGGGTTGTGTTGTAAACACGATACAGGAGCACAGGTACCTTCCCTCTCTCGTTTTAATGATGGAGAGAGGTAGGCACCTACAGGAGTTAATCCCATCTTAGCTGGACTTCAGAAGATAGCCGTTATCTTCTGGCCAATGGATGAGCCTTGGGTGACACCAGTCCTATCATAGACATCCTGCTTGAACGCCAGCCTTGTTGGGATGAGTTCAGACCTAACCCCAGTCTGTTCTCCTCACTCCTACAAAAACTCTGTGCTTGCAAAGTCAGTTCCAGGCCTGGAGCAGCTGGAGCTGTGATCTCCTATCTCCACTGCTTGTTTGACACAGCTGAGGTATCTTTTTACTATCAGGTAACACCACCTCTGCAAGATAAACCAGGTCTTGAACTGGCTGGTTGGTTCTTAACAGGGAGTCTCCACCTCCCAGCTATGGTGCTCACAAGTGATGAAAATGGTTTGGTCTTGAAGATAACTCTAAACCCTGTTGATCTGAGAAGGGAACAGGACCTGCTCTATAGCTCCAGAGATTCCTAAAAACCTCCCCCGAGCTCACAGACTTTTTCCCCAGGAAGGAGGAGAGCTGTGATTCAGCAGAGCATCTAAGCTCACGGCTTGCCTCTCCCACATGCCCATTGCATGACCCCAAATCTTTCTCTTTTTCTTATCAGATTTGGATGCTGGGACACTCTAGTACCTCATGAGTGTCCTGCACTGATAGAGCACAGCGGTGCTCAAGTTGAGATGTCCTCTGAAATACTGCAGCCACAAAAGGAGCACTGTTCAGGTGAACACCTTTTTCCCTTTTCTGCTGATTTTCCAACCCTCTTTTCAAAACATAACGTGATGTTGTGTTAATATATCAAAAAGGGGCACAATCTCCTTAGGGCCCCAAGTGTCAAATCTCTTTCTCACCCTCCTGCTCTCCCTTTTTCCCAAAATCAAGATAAAATACTTGCACTCTGAAGGCACGGATCACCCTTTTACCACAATACAGAGAGGAGACATTCATTTTCAGGAAGAAATTTGGAGTTACAGTTTATACTTTCATTTGCATTTTAATAGAAAAACTTTCCATTCAGTCCCAAGTGAAAAGCTACTATATGCATTTAAATGAAGATTATTTTTTTTCCCCTCTCTTTAAGAATGATGACACAAATGCTTGAAGCTCCCCTCAACTCTTCTGAACAAGCAGGTATATCACGCAGTCACCTTATTGAGCTTTGGAGACCATTAATCCATGTTTATAAAACCACCTGACACACACCACAGCTCCCTGTTTCACACACACAGAGCCCTCTCTTGTCCCAGTCCCCCTCTGGCTAATCACTTTGAAAAACAGCAGCAAGGTTTCCACTTTGCTTTTGTTTAAAATGCATCTACCACTTGGAGAAAGGGCTGAACGTGAAAATCAGACATACAGTCCTGTGGAAAAATCTACTGTCAGAGCTGGGCAGTCCTTGTGTTTAAACTTGAGAGGTTTTGACGTGATGGTTTGGAAACTGGTTTTGTACTTTTTCTGGGAATATTCTCTAGCACCTATTATTGGGATAAAACCTGCAGGAAGAGTATGTAGATGCAAAAGATGCACTTCAGTATGTAAAGCTCCTCTATTTTAGGGTACCACCTCAAGCTCGGATGGCAACTCCTCTCTAAACCCTTGTTGGTGGCCACCCCCACCAGTGCAAATTACTGCTGCTGGGAGGAGAAAATGGGTTGAGAATGGCCAACTTGGTGCACATAGCCTACACAACAGCACTGCAATAGTATCCGCTTTACAAACCAGAGGAACACTTGAGTTAAAGACCCAAAGGCCTCGTCCCACTCCTGGACGGGTTTCCTGCTCTCTTCTCAGAGGTGGATAAACGAGCCATGCCCTTTGGAGGATTCTCACAGACCAGAACTACGTCAGCAACACTCCTTGGCAAAGCGTTGTTGTGTCTTGTGATGATCTTACAAAAGGGTTTGTGGCCAAGTTTTCAAAGTTGCAATAAACCTTTAATTATTCACAGTGGTCTTCATAAATATTGCACAGCGTGTTTGCAGGAAAACTCAGCCTTCAGACTACTTATCATTTCCTTGCTGGTGAAAGGTGATGGAAAATGCAAGGGGGTCTAGTGGACCTGTAATAGGCTGAAGTGGACAATGACAATGAGGCAAAGAGGACGGGAAATCTTCTGTACCTTTCTAGGATCTTGCCTACTTTGCTCCCTAACCCTTTACTTTTCTTCAGTACCTCCTCCACACAGGCTGTCCACAAAGAAGCTGCCATCAGAGCTGTGTCTGAACTGACCACATGATGCATGTCAGACTTGGTTCCCACTTCATTCCTCCTGGGGACCAGGGCAGAGCAAGATCAACTCACGCACAGCCTGTGCACCCGCGTTTCCTTTCTATAGGTTCAAGAGCAGCAGCAGGAGGGGAAAGATGGAAGGGACACCTGTTGCAAATGCTCTCCTGAGACAGGGATTTTAGAAGACCCTCAGAGTAGATCGCATCACTTGCACTGAGCCATAATATTCTCATCCAAAGCCAGAATAAAGGTCAACTTGCTCCAGCATCCGAAGTGAAAAGTGAAGGGAGATCTTTTTTGGGTTGAAAGACCATGGTAATAATCACAGCAGAAAAATGAAAAACTTTTTTAAAAAATATTTTCATTTAGATCATCATAAATTTCATTTCAGCCTGCAACCAAATGTTTTGTTTCCCTTTTGTCTTATTGTACTCTCTAATGCAATTTCCTTTTTTGATCACAGATGAGTTTAAAACAAACAAACAGCATTTTGAATTTAAAAGTTCTGGTTAGAAATGTGGAGAAGGACTGTTCTAGCCCCTCTAAACTAAGCTACCTCTTTTTTAAAAACACTGAAATTAAATACTCTGTTGAGTTCAAAATATCATCTCCTCCAATTCTTGCAGGAAAGGGGAAGGCTGGACCTATTAGTCAAATTTGACCCTGTTTTGCTTCAAAACTCTTGAAAAACAGTTTTCCAAAGGATTTACTATACATCAGAAAATGACATTTATATCCCATGCGATGCCCTTCCTTAGTTTTCAAACATCTTCCTTTCCTTGAAGCTGCCACCCACAGTTGCAGGATGCCAAGGGACATTGTGATGCCTGCAATAACATCTCTACCCTCCTGGCAGAAATATCAGAGGAAATCAAGCCGTGCCAACTAACACAGCTCCCACTATGAAATCAACGGACACAGGAGAGGGCATATGATGGGCAGGCTGGAGAGCCTCTGCATTCTTTTCTGTCTAGCACAAAGGTATCAAGGTATTCAGCAGAGAATACCCTGTTGACTTCACGCTCATGCACGGCTGGGATAGCTGGCAGCCGGAAAGCGAGCAAGCAGAGGGAAAAGCTGTCACAGACGGACACGGATGATCAAAATTGGACAGTAATTTCAAGAGTAGCAAAGGTGACACAGTGAAGTGTAATGTCCTGGAAAAAGCCCTTCTGTCTGCCTAGTGGGGGCTATCTCTCAAGGCGTTTTTCTGCCCCCACCACCATAGTACCTGAGTGACATCAGAAAATACAGAGAATAGAAAAATTTCTGTAGCTCAAGGGGGAAATCGAAGATGCTTGCATTCATTACCAGATCCCTTTACCATAAAAATTTTTAGGGCATGTGAATAATTTCAGAAAAGACCCATTCCTTTGCAGGAGTCAAGAGCTTTGGATGGGAACAAAAAGACCCTCTCATCTCAAACCCACAGAGATCTGCACAGATCAAGGCCAGGCATTGCTTGCATGTCCCCAGCAAGAGGCCTTAGAGGAAAAAACAGGTCTCTTGGACAAGGAACAAAAAAACATCAGAAAGGAGCAAAAAAACAAGTTGAGTGTACATGTGTTTGGCTCTGCTCCTCTCTTCCATGAGGCTTCCACCACAGCAAAGTGACAGTTTCAGGCTGAACTTACACCAGTAGTAGTGTGGAATCAGGCCCAGAGCCCCTCTGACTGCTTTGCAAGCTGATGGCCCAGACAGACAGTGTAGTAAGCCAATTTGCCAGCCCCGGCAGACTCTCTAAAAAGAGGAGTGTGGCTCTTCTCCAAGTGCCGTCAGTACACATTGAATGGAAGTTGTGCATGTGATCCCACCCCTCACCATCCCTAGGGACTTTTGATTTCATCTCCAAACTCCTCATGGCTAAGTCCTCTCTCCAAAACTCCTACTCTTAAAATCTAACTGAAGTTAAAGCTTGCTGGTGTCTATTGATTCACCATGGAGCATCCAAAACAGTTCCCACTTGCACTGAGCCCCCGTCACAATCTACAGCTTACCCACACCCTGCAGCCTGGTCCCTCCTGATCTAGTGATGCAGCAATGCTTCTCCTGCACACCCAGAAGACCACCTAACACAAACACCCCTTGAATGCTGCATCTTGCAGAAACACCTGTCACTGCTATGGTGACTGCCTGCAGCCCAGTAAATGGGAATTTTTGTCCTTGCTAGCAGAAGGCCGTGGGCTTTGCACTGACCTGACACCACAGGGTCCCACAGGACGTCTCTGTGCTTGCCGTGCCCTGCACTGGGTGTCCCTGGGATCACAAGTGTGATCCCCAAGGACCTGCCTGAGCTCGGCGCTGGGGACACCCCCATGGCCAAGGGCTGCCGCCCCGGGCAGGCCCTGCCCAGCAAACACCAGCCCTTGGTGTGCCCGGGCTGGCGCTGGGCAGCTCTGCCACTGGGGCTGGGCAACAGGTGGTGGGGAGAGGGGGGGTGAAGGTACCCCTGGGGGAACCCGAGAGTGAGGAGGAACAGACCCCACCATGAATATCACACTCCACACTCCTGCTGAAGACCTCATGGTGGTAGTGACTGGTGGCAACCCTCATGTTTTTCCTGGAGGACACTGGTGCCTTCAGCCGTAGGGCCTGGAGGGATGCTGGTAGGGCGAGCATCACACCCAGGAAAAGTAAGATACTAGGGAAATTTTTTTTGCATTTTCTTCTTTTTTACCTTTTTTTCTTTCCTGTACAGCGTTTTTAACTATTAATGAGGATTTTCTGTACTAATTTGGACCATGGCTGTATGTAACTGTAACTGGACTAATCATTTGGACTATTATTAGACTGTTCAAACTTTAATTAGACAGGCTATTTTTGCTCATAACAAGATTTTGAAAGGAAATGGAAGGAACAACTTGATAGAACATCAGTGAAGAGCTCAGAGGCTGAATATGGTCAAGGACAATGGGTAGATGCAGCAAAGGGGACCAGGGCCCAAGGACCTTCAGGGCCAAGAAGAACTTCTCGCAGGAGCTTACCATAAAGTAGTAAAGCTGTGAAGACCTGGCCATGAACTCTGGTTTGCACTCGGCCACACAGATTTCCACAAATCCGGCATGCTGGCTGGGCTTGGCCTCCCCCATCTCACATACTATCCTGTGGAGAAAATATGAACCAGAAGCAAGGTTTGAAGGATGGTTTCAAGGTCTGGATAAGATGTAATTGGAGCAAACAGTCCGCTCTGCTGGCAAATGAACTGTAGACTTAACACACCCTCTTCTTTCCAATCCAGGATACAAATTGTGGACTAAGTTATTCTTTAAAGAGTTGTAGCTTTTAGCTGTTGGTGGGACAAATGCTTAGCTGGTGTAAGTCAACATAACTTCACTTAAATATACAGACAAACACTGGGCTGAGGTCTGACCCCAGGGGTCCTTCTGTCCTCCAGCCTTGCATGGTGGCCAGCTTTACATCTCTAAGGTTTAATGATCACTCCTGCATGTGGTAAGCTGCTTCTCGGGCTTGGATTTGAATTGAACACCATTGTGGTGGCTGTTAGGTGAAAAAACAAAGGATAACCTCAAGGCATAGGCCATGAGGATTATCTAAATATGCAATCCAAATACAGTAATAAATGAATAATTAGCTCCTGAGCTGTGAGGAATGGCATCTTCCATTGCCCATTTCCAAGGTTGGGTGGAATTGACTCCTTAGAAGACCCTAGAGGTAGCAATGACTGTCATCAGGTGTGCTGTGGCCCACTGTCTGCCACACACCCAACTTACTGCTCTGCTGGGATGTACCCTTCCACCAGCGGTTTGCACTCCACTCCGGCCACTTTGACGTGAGACGCAATATCTCTGAACTCCAGCCCCAGATTCTCCCCACGGATGGTCACTTTGGTCCCTCCTTCACGAGGGCCCGTCACTGGATTGATCTGGAGAAATGAGGCAAGAAAAGGGAGAATAATCAAACCACCTATGTAAAAGTATCAGCATCCTCTCAGGTGAAAGAAGAGGCATTATGAGGTCTCCGTGACCACTAGAGACAAATAATTATGAATGTTGAACAACAGAGGGAACAAGCCTAATCCAGATACATCACTCCGTCCAGCTCCCCTGCAAATATATATTACACATGCCCCAACCTCAGAGTGTAAAAAATTCTGCCCCAGATCTCATTCGCTCTCTTTTAACTACTTGCAAAACATCCACAGAACAGTTAGGAGATGTTTTCTAGGCAGGAGCAGGGGTTTCTGGTGGTACAGCTGAGCTCTGCACTTTATAGACACAGGTCATGGAAAAACAGGAGAGGGGTACAGTGGAAAGAAAAGGGAGAAAGAACAAGAAAAAGACACAAATGGCTTCAGCCAGTCACTTTAAATACTAAATTCCCAGCCCAAAGCACATGATGGTTTTGATCAGTTCTGGAGGTAGGTATTGGTCATGCATCACAAACTCAGCTGAAAACGTCCACCTGGAAAAAACAGACAATATGCAACAGAAAGTGTGTCAGATTGGGTATGGAGTAGGTGGATGGTGACTGAGACAGCAGCAGCAGTGGCTGTTTGACAACAAGTATTTCTGACAGAGCTGCAGCTCACGGTAGAGCTGGGGCGAGGGGAATGGCAAGCATGCCAGCATGGACAACTTATTTGCAGGGTGGGAGCCCCTTGAGCCCCAGCAGGAGATGAGCAGCTGTCCCAATCATCCTGGTGGCATCACGTTTGCACCCCAGTCTAGACCTTCACCATGCCCTAGCAGGGGTAGCATCGCCATGTCTTGCTCAGCAGAGGCACCACCCAGCGTCCACAGGTCACCCCTCCCTCCCATTGCAGAGCCTCACGCCTCACCCCACACCCAGAGCTGTCTATCTCTGTGCAATATTTCTGGCCCATGCAAAGGAGGTGTGTACAGGGGAAAGCGTTCTGCATCACATCCATCACCCTCGCTCAGAGCCAGGTGGAAATTAGTGTTGGAGTTGTCTCCTCAACATTGAAACAACACAGAAATCATGGGGCTGGCCCTTAATTAGCTCGGTTCTGCCCTTCCAATTATTCACTGTGCCCAAATGCTTTGCCATACAACTGGCTAGTTGAAAGAGGCTTTAAATGTTGCTTTCAAAGGGTATTCCCTGCTGCCCACTTGGGATGCCATGGCTACCATCTGCCAGCATTGGCAAGGGTCTCTCTGCAGTGAGGAAGGGGGAATTCCCCGCCTGAGGTCCATACCCACTGGCCCATGGCTCTGCCAACTGGGAATCTAGGGCTGGCAGCTAGACCCTTGCATGGCAGTTGGACTGGCAGGGAAAGTCGAGGCACTGGCACAAGCAGGGCTGGTCTTGACTGTTTCCCAGAGCTGAGTCTGGCACCAGGGTTAGTCTAATTTCCACCCAGAGGCCAATTTTTAGAAGGTCCATCTTTAATAAAAGGAGAGAGAACCTGGCACCTTTAGGGGATATTTTATTTTAGGATATTTAATTTTAGGTGTTGTAAACTACCTCCCTAATGAGCATGTCTTTGCTCTGACTGTACAGGGAACCAGCAGAGGTTAACAAATTAATAGCACAGATGATCACAGACAGGTGCTTGGACCTTGTAGGGTTGTGTAGCGTAGACACCACCTCTGTAGCACAAGATCCCTGCAGAAGCCCTGTCTCAGGTCCAAAAAAACGGACAAATACCATTTGATCCAACAAAATCAGAACCATGGCAGGTTTATTGCTATTTCAAAAGTCAAAAATCTTAAATCCTAAATCCTAAAAAGAAAATAGCACAATATTAATAAATCTGACAGGTGAAATGATTATTTGGGTTGGCTGGAGATTTGACTTTGGGATGGTGTGTGGTGATGAGATTGATAGACAAATAGAAAATGGATGAGAAAGAAAGAGAAAGGCTTTAGTGGTTATTGTCCAGCAAATGAGGCAAACCTCTTAAAAAATGGTAATTAAAATTAAATTTCTGTTCCAGGAGAAACTAATACTGATTGTCTCAGCTGGGAACTCAACATTGAAAACTTGGAATTTTTTTTTTTTTCCAAAAATAGCAATTCCAACATATTTTTATTCTGAATCATTAATAAATATCTATTAAAGCAATGTTTTCTGTTTGAAATATTTATTTTGCTGACGTCAGTTAACCCTCTCCTGATAAAACACTGTATGAATGATTCTGGAAGGCTAGAACATATCCCCATATCAAATGAAAAAAAAAAAAAAAAAAAAAAGAAAGATAAGCTAAAATTCCCATGTTTTATTTTATTTCCTTATGCATTAGACACACTTCAAAATAGAACTGAATTCCCCGTGGAATATTTTGGTTCTATTTTGTGGTATTAAACTTACCATCAAATGTTTTTTACTTGTTTTATTAAGGTAGGTGTCTAGTAAGCTGGGTCTGTGGTTAATTAGAGCTCACCTATGCTTGAAAGAGCTTGCTAGCATGGGCAGTACATCTCATACCAGGTCAAAAGAGGATTTTTGTTCTCGTATGAACTAATGTCATTACCCTGAATAAAAGATGGTGTAGTGAAAAGGAACGTATTGCTAGAAAAGTCCTTTTCTTTAGAATGATGGGTGAGTTTGAGACAAAATTTTCACTGCAGAAGTCACAAAACAACTCAGTGAAAATGTTATCAACCTCCTTCCATCTCTGTCTAAAGCATGAGATTTTTAAAAATACTTGTTTTGACTCTGTCCTTGTTTCAGCTGGGATCCAGTTAATTTTCTTCCTAGTAGCTGGTGCAGTGCCGCATTTTGGATTTAGGATGGGAATAATGTTGGTAACACACTGAAGTTGTGATAACACACTAGTTGTCCCTGAGCAGCTCTCACACAGAGCCAAGGCCTTTGCTGCTCCTCACCCCACCCCACCAGCGAGTGGCTGGGGGGGCACAAGGAGCTGGGAGGGGACACAGCCGGGACAGCTGACCCCAACTGACCCAAGGGATGTCCCAGCCCGTACGGCGTCATGCTCAGCCTGTAGAGCTGGGGGAGAAAGAAGGAAGGGGGGGACGTTCAGAGTGATGGTGTTTGCCTGCCCAAGTCACTGTTACGTGTGATGGAGCCCTGATGTCCTGGAGCTGGCTGAGTGCCCGCCTGCCCATGGGAAGTGGGGAATGAATCCCTTGGTTTGCTTTGCTTGGGTGCGTGGCTTTTGCTTTACCAATTAAACTGTCTTTATCTCAACACAGGAGTTTTCTCACTTTTACCCTTCCAATTCGCTCCCCCATCCTCCCAGGGAGGAGTGAGCAAGTGTCTGTGTGGGGCTCAGTTGCCAGCTGGGGTTAAATCACGACAGACTCAAAAAGCATCAACAGGAAACTTCCCAGAGTGAAGCCAGCACAGCACCTCTAAGCCCTTCCGAGCCCCTCCCTGTGTGATTTTTAATTTGTAAAGGCCAACTACTAAACCCACTTATTTTCTTAAAAAGGGAGGGCCTGGGATTTTCCCAGTAGCATGTGGGAGACTTTTTTAACCTCACCTCATAACAGTCCCACAGATACATACAAGAAGAAGGTGTTACCGGGCTGTTTTCACAATGAGAGAGAAGGATTCGTTTTCTATCACAAGTGCAAAAATGTGGAACAAGACCTGTCAGTTTTGGAGGGGAAAATAAAGGCAGGGAAACAAAAGCTGCCAGGAAGCCTCAGCTTTCTCTTGAAGACCCAGAGCTGCGACACTGCATCACAATTTATGCCCTCCGCTCACAGCAGCCTGATGCTGCAGCTTGTCACTCTTAACGGAGGTTTTGTGGCTCAGCGAGTCTGCAAGTCCTTTAATTTCACTGAGTGGCAATATAAATGCAAGAGCTAGTAAATAAGGACAGGTTATGGGAAGCTCTGTGCTGGGTATGTGTGTGTGTCTGTGCAAGTGTGAGTACATGCATTGTTTCTCCTCCTTTGCCTGCACAGATACTGCCCTGGCTCCTCGCCAGAATATGCATGCTCTTACCAACAGCTCCAGACCTACCATTAGCTGCAATATATATCCAGTCACTTGAGATTACTTCCATGCTAATGGCTCAGAAAAAGACTTTCCAAGAGCTACTTATGATTGCACCAGACAGTTGGAATATTTCATGAGCGAATATTGCAATGATCTGTTCGAGCTTTGGGAGCTGTTGGAGAAAATGTCAGCAGAATTAGAAGTACATCCCTTCTGGAGCTGTAGTGTGGAGAGTTGAGTGCTTTGCACTTCATAAAGAGACTGTAGATGTAGGGTTGGGGTCAAAGCATGGCAGAGAAATGCATATGGACCTTCAGAACATCCTACTATCACATGGTCAGGTCCTTGTGTTTTAGACTTCTGCTTTGGTTGGTCATCCATCACTTTCCCAATACTAAATTCTATGAATCTGTGCAAAATTTCTGAATATTTCCCAAGGTTTGAGAATCTGAAACAATTCAAAAAAGGTTTTTCCCTAGCTCCCAATAATTTTCAAGGCCTCAAAGCTGAACTTCGAAGAGTAGCTGCTCATTCTGGCTGTCTCTGCATTTGGTTTCACAGCTTCAGGGTGGTTCAGGTGGGCTCAGCATTACCAGCCCCAGAGAAATCCAAACGCAGTGGAAGGCCTCCACCTTGGAAACATCAGGATGAGCCTGGTACTCCAGCAGTCCAACTGAGTCTGTACTTTGGGGACTGATGGATGGCAGGAAGAAACACAGCAAGGGGGACTCCTTTCAATGGCATCTGGGAAAACCAGATTCTATCCAGAATTTGCCTTCACAAAACTTTCACACATGGACATTGGATTGTCCATAACACCTACATTTTTTTGATCCTTAACTGAATACAATTGAAAAGCCTTTCTTGCTTTCTAGGAGAATAATCCACCTGTTGTTTCATATTAAACCGCAACTGTGGAAGCTGGATTTTCCTCCTTTGCATTTCTCTTTCTCTTCCCTTTTTCACTTTCCTCTTTTCCTCTTTGCAGAATAAGACCCTAGCCACCCTGAAAGGATACTCATGTCAACAAAGCACGGTGACTGAGAAATGCTTAAGGCAGGAGGAAGTTGGTAAAGGCGTTATCAAGGCTCAGATATTCCCTGCTGCCTGCCCTGTGACCCTGAAAATGGTGCCCATCGTTATGGCAAAGGCATACTAAGACAGCAGACAAAAACCAGTTGGGACTGGAGGCTTGATTTCCCTCCCGTGCCTTCTTTCCCCTTCTCTGCTTCCTCTCTGTATGGTTTTCCTATTCTTTTATCTTCCTTTTGTATTATACCCTTGCTACAGCTCTTCCTTTGGCCCAGTCACCACATTCAGTAGGAAACCTTCTAAAGAATGTTGCAGATCCTTCCCCCCAGCCTTGCCCTCATTTTCTCTTTATCATCTAATAGGACAGTTCCAAGCTTCATTTAATCCAGGTTTCATCCTGTCTTCTCACTGAACCTTGAAAGGGGGAAAGCTGACAACAGTACAGGGCTTTGTTTGCTCTACAGGGACTTCTTTCACCATGGAAAGTCAGGCAGGCAAACAGAAGAGCATTACTCTGCTGGACTCAGTGGAGTCTTGTTTATTTCTGGATATTGACTTTGTCCATGTCATGCTGCCAGCAAGCATGAAGTACAACCTGCCCTCTTCCTTGACCTTCTGTCAGCAAAGCTTAAAACACTCTGGGATCACTCAACATCTCCTTCTCAACCAGGCTGTCCAGATAGGCTGTTTCAAGAGGCAATTGGGCTCATTTGATACCCTCACACCATCCATTTGAGATGACTCAGAGCATCTTGTCTCACCTTCAGCTGCTCCTAAAAGGCTTCATGTCACCTCTGCCAGCTCTGTGGGAGCAGGTCGGATGCTCTGGTGTTCCTCAGACTGAACCAGCAGACTGTGTTTGTGCAACTGATTCATGTCCACATTGACTATGGTGGGAATTCAGACACCCTGCTCACCCCTATGGTGTAGACATCTGAAGTTGTATACCTACCTTTGAAGGAAATCATGGTGTCCCAACCCCAAGGTTGCCTGGGGCTTTGCTTGACCCAGCATAGCTCAGCCCTGACCTTCCCCTCCCCAACCCAAAGACAAATCAGGAAAATAAACCAGGGAAAGGGTAGGACAGGGAATACCCCATCCATGACTTACATCTGTAATCTTGGGGTTGGTGCATTTGCCCTTGGTGCTGGACAACTCCAGCCACTGACTGTCCTGGGCTGGGCAGTGCTGCTTCAGCGTGCACTGGTTCTGCCCCTCGCACCAGCCACACTCAAAGTCTGGGTCGGCTTTCAGGCAGAGTCCGCAGCTGTCCCGCATGGCCCCGCACTTGTACAGGTGAACTGGAGGGACAGGAAAACAGAGACGACCTGAGAGATGCAGACAGCATGAGAGAGGAGTGGGATGTCAGAGGGAAGAATGAGGAGCGAGGGGAAGGTGTTCTGGGCTGCTCGTCCCAGAGGCAGGATGGGACCTCACCAGGGAGGTAAATAATGGGGGAAAAGTGTTTACATCCTTCTTGAAATAAATTGCATTTGTCAGAGTTCATCCCCTGTGCGAGATAGTTTTGGAAGCTGAGAGAAGAAGGAAGGATGCTGTCCTCAGTAGGGTGAGGGGCTGCAAGCAGGAGGTTGTGGGAGAAAGGCGCTTGACCTCAGTCCCTTTCTTGTTCAGAGACTGTCCAAATGTCATACAGTGCCACCTATAGCCAGTCTCAGAATTCCATCCTAAAGTGATTTTCTAGACTTGGTATACCCAACAACTTAAACTTAAGGATTTGTCTGGTGTGAACTATCCAGAACTAGGTGCTGAGGTAATGTCACTCAGGTTTCCTCCCTACGAGAAATCCTAAGAGATAATAGTAAATTCACAATGGTTCACTATGACACTGAATTCAAGGATTCACAATCAGCCTTTCCCCCTTCTTCTGCTTTAGAAAATCAGGCTGGTTTACACTTTGAAGTACTAAGTTGATCCTCCTCGAGTGCAGACAGCAACAATTAATGCTTAGCTCTGTCTTGGGCTGCTAAGTGATTAGAAGCAGTCAAAGCTTTTTCCAAATAAAACCCAAAAACGTTGCAATCGTCCTACGAAAGAAAATCATGTTATTTATCCTTATTTTACAGATGTGTAAACTGGGGCCTGGGTTGCACAGGGGGGTGATAGCAAAAGTCTCTCCTGAAGATGAAGATGGCAGAATCGAGTTTTTTTTTTTTTTTTTTTTTCTGTATTTGTGGGAGTGTTGGTGGATTTCTTTATAAGGTGGGGCATTTTCCCTTTGTGCTTCTGCTTTGCTGTGTCAGTAGGTGACTAAAGACTTGTCTGTAGTTATTACTAAACACAATCTGAAAGCTCAAAAGCTTTGGATATGTGTGCTGAAAAACTCTGTCTCCTCATACCTGCACCCCAGGACTCAACAAGTATTGAGCAATGCAAGGGAAAGCTCTGAAAATTTTTATTTCTCCAGCTTGGATGCAAAAAAAGTTTGCAAAACAGCTGTCAATCCCAGTGTGCTACAGACCTCCTGGCTTACAGCCCCTTCCTTAATTTTCTGTTACAGTTCCTCAAATTTGCTGAGTTGCTCTGCTTGCAACGCCCCCCCTGAGCATCTCTTCAGACACTTCAGTAGTTCAACCTTGCAGCCCCCCAGCCCAGCCCATGTGATGCTGGCTATGGAAATAGTGGCCTCTTGGTTTCTTGGAGGCAGTGTACCCATTGCAACTGCACTTAGAGAGGCACTGAGTCTAACCCTGCTTCTGCCTCTCCCTCTCAGTTTCCCAGAGAAGGTCTGCTTGTTGGCAAACCAAAGCCCTGTCAGGGTTTTGTGTTTGCCTTTAGGAATTTCTGCTAGTAAATAAGCCCTGTGTGTCCTCAAAAGCATGTGGCGTGCCTCCATGTGGTACATCCATGTGCACATGCCTAAGCTCTCTCCCTGACCCAAAACATGATGGTATCGTCCAGACTACTTATTTGGGATAGTCACCAGCCAGTGCCACTTCCCAATTTTTTCCTAGTCATTATTATAATCTTGTGGGTTTGAACAACCCAAGAACTTGTAAGGGACTGAGCTAAGGACTAAGCACCACAGATATTTATTGAGTTCATCCCCTAGTCTGATATATGTTACCAGCACAGACATGCCTAAAGACACAATCATCATGATTATGAGATTGTTTTTACTCCTACATCACTCAGGACAGCTCAGTACTGCCCAGGAAAGGGTTCACAGTCTTGGTGTGGACCATGTTGAATCAGGAACACTCAGGCTATAACGGTAGCAGAAAACTAAGGACTGGGGCACCCTGACCTCCAACCCACACGTCACAGAGATGGGTGCAGGGGGAGGATGGGAAGGAGTCATGCTGTGAGGAGGAAAGTTGCCTTCTGTATTGCTTTCCAGCTTCAATGTGGTGGTGGTGGAAACGTCACCCACTACCTCTCAGCGTCAGGGTGGGCGTGAAATGGTGTGAGAGTTCCTGATGGGGAGAGGTGGAGTGAGGGAAGGTGTGTAAAGTGTCCAAGAAAAGAGAAGGTAAAGCAAGGGAGGGACAAAATTCTGAGAGGTGGTGATGTGAGGAGAGTGTGCAGGTCTGAGCACATGTAAATGCAGAGCAGCTGAGAGGAGAGGTTGCTGGGGGGAAAGGGTGGCTGAGAGTGGTGGACAAGAAGGAAGAAGATGATAGGAGTGGACCATCCTTCTCCAGCAAAAATGCCTTCCTCAGGGTTGTGGCTGGATATGCAATGACCCTCTGTGAGGGGCACATCAGTCCTGTGCCATTTGTAGTATTCAAACAGAACCAGACTGTTGGCAGGAGGTGGTTTCCAGTTTTTTGCCATTATCATTTTATTTTGTTCAGATTTTTTTCCTGCTGGCAAGCTGCAGCCTTTTCCCTCCCTCCCCCTCTCCCTTCCCCTGTTCATTACTACATTGCCTGAGCTGAGAGCACCCGATCTCCTGGCATGTTAACTTGAAGAGCATCACTGCAGGAGAAATAAACAGGGGGAGGAAGCTGGAGAAGGAGGGGCACAACAACAATACACAAAAATATGGGGAGAAGCGGGAGGCAATGATGATAAAGGGACAGGTAAAGCAGCACAAGCAGGAGGGAGAGTCATCTTTCTCAGGTGCAAAGAGAGAAAGGGGAGGGGGGGCGACACAAAGCACACAAAAAAGTGGTAATTTGCAGAGTGCAGAGAACAAGTATGCACCAGACAGCACAGGGAGATGGTGGCGGCTTTGTTAAGTGTAGGGAGCGATGCGGCCCGTTGCTAAGGTTACCGCTTCCAAGGACAAGTTGAAATAACTCTTTACCTTTGTTCTGTGCTGGGTTGTCAATGTTGAAATTCCCGTTCCACACGACCGTCAGCTCCACTGGCAGGCTGTTAATCTCCATTCCTTCATATGAATACTAGAAGTGGGAAAGGAAAAACAAACAAACAAACAAACAAAAATCCAGACTTACATGGTGCCCAGAGGTGGGTAAGGGATGGGACGAGGCAAGAGGTGGTGCCTCAAGTTGTGAACATGAGAAATGGAGCTGTCAGCGACCTCCCTCATCACCATCAGCTGCCAGAAAGCCATGGGATGCTCTCAAAGTTGTGGTTCTCAATAGAGCAAGCCCTGCCCCTCTCAATAACCTCCTCAGCCATTAGGTGAATATTCTGTTTTAAGCATATTTGCACGTGATGGAGCTTATCTTGGAAATCTACCTTCTAGGCGTTGACTACAACTCTGTAGAATGTTTTGCCAACTCTGGGGTGCACCTCCAAGGTGTACATTATGCTCTGTGTGTCTACAATCTGACTATACCTCTGCGGTGTCTCCGTAGACACTGAGTATATATGTAATGTTATCTACAATAGCGATATTCTGAAGAACTCTTGGAAGCTGAGGGAGGTCTCAGAAAGCAGGGAAGAGGCATATCATGGAAATACCTTAAGAAAGGGGAAAATTGAAGTTTTGTGTAATTATAGACCTGTCAGCCTAACTTGGCTTCCCAGAAAGAAAGTACATCAAATTATTAAACAATCAATTTATAAGCACCTGCAAGATGATAAGGTGATAAAAATCAGCCAGCATAGATTTGTCAAGAACAAATTGTGTCAACCCAATCTAATTTCCTTTTTTGACAGGCTTAATGGCTTTGTGGATAAAGGGGAGGCAGCAGATGTGATTTATCTTGATTTCAGTGGAGTTTTTGCTACTGTCCTACAGGAGTTTCCCATAAACAAACTAAGGGAAAAAAAAAAAAAAAAAAGTCAAATAATTATGTGTCAGGCTGGGAGGGTGTTTCAAATGGAGTATTGTCCTGGGTCTGGCATTATTCAGTATTTTTACTACTGACTTGGATGATAGACTACAGATTTAATGAATGACACTCTTCTGGGAGAGGGTGCAAGAACATTTAGGAACAGGGTTAAGAATTCAAAACAAACTTGACAGATTGTAGAACTGGGCCAAAATCAACAAGTGAAATTCAATACAGGCAAGCACCACGTATTCTTCAGTAGGTGAAATCAGTGTAAACAAACATGAAATTGGAGTGACTGGCCAGTGCTTCAGGGAAGGGTCTGGGGACTACTGAAGATCACAAACAGATTGTGAATCAACAATGCCATATTGCTGCCAAAAACCAAGCAAATCTCATTTGGGTATGTACTAGATAGAATTTGTTACATACATAAGCCCCAGAAGGCAATTATTTTTCCCTACTCAGAATCAGAAAGGCTTCAGCTGGAGTAGGGAGTATCCAGTTTCCAGAAAATATGTATTAAGAAAGCCACAGAAATCTTCTGAGAGAGTTGGACAGACTTAAACAAACACTTGTCAGACACAGTCAAGGTACACGGATCTGGCCTTAACGAAGGAAATGGAAGCTGATCTCTGGAGGCCTTCTCCACTCAGAGAGGGCTCTGACACATGATGTTTAGCGTATTTTTTCAGCTAGATTTTGGTTTATCCTAAACCAGGTCACACAGGGTTCACCCAATTACCCGCCAGATTCCACTGCCCACTTCCATCAACAGCTTCCATCCAACGCTTCACCAAAAGGGAAAAAGCCTCGTAATGGGAGAGGAGATGGTTGTTTAAAGGACAGAATGGGGACAAGACAAGAAGGGGAGAGACATTTCATGCCTGATACTACTACTGACCACGGCACACATAAGGATTTACCCTCCTGAGATCAGGAATCTCCCGCTGCACTGGGATCTATAGGGGGACAAACTCCCACTTCTAAAGAAAAAAGTGTTTTCCCCACTGCAGTGTTAAATATAATTGTGTAAGCTCTCTGGTTTGGTTGGGTATGTCTTAGAGACCACCAAGGACTTCCTCATCACTCGAAGTCTCAGTGTGGTTTTCCACAGAGATCCCAAAGCTCTGAGCCTTTAGAGGTAGGGTTTTTTTTCTGTATCTGTTAATTGCCATATAATTGCAGAATAAATTGTATATGGTGATTTCTGTCCATTACAGCAGAGTGAGTGCTGGTCGGACGATAATTTCTCTATGGAGAAACTAAACACAATTAGCCACTAATCTGCAATACCCTGTGATTACGATCTAGTTGTAGGGTATTTACGGGTATAAGCTTTGTGGTTACCATGGAAGTAAAGAACAGCCGCAGGTTAGCAGACTCCTTTGCAATAGGGCTGTACCCGCCAGTCTCATTCAGTATTAGCATTTTTATGACACCTCTCGGTGTCACTTGCCAGCAAGATACAAGATGATGCAGAGCCACCTGGACTCACAACACTGGCTTTTCACAGCTTTTTGGAGCTAGGAGCAAGGATGGGGAGATAGGAGCAGGAAGAAGAGCACCTGAAAAGTAGAGAATAATTAATCTTTTGCCACTCAGGAGCTTTGCAAATGCCTGCTTTGCACAGCACTTTGCAAATGCTGATTGGGAATGGGAAAGAGCATGTACACAGAACCACTGGTCACCCTTAAGTTGAGTCTGTAGGTGCCTAAGAGCTACTGTCTGCTTTAGCTGAGCCTCATTTATGTGTGTTGGGATTTAGCTGTTAGCAGACCCCAGGCAGGGCTGCCAAGGGACAGGCAGCGGGAGTTCCCCAGAGCCTTACGTCCCACTGAGGATCCGAGCGCCAGCAGCAGGTGCCAAACTGGGATTTTAGATCTTATCTGTCTGCAGCACTGAGCGCAACCACATATTAGACTTGTTAACTCAGCAGACTTGATCCAGAACTGGAAATGGATGCAAGGGAATAAACATGAGGATCCCCATGGAAGAGCTCCAAGGATGAAGCCAGATGGGGGCTGGAAGGAGGATGCTCCCACTGCCATGCCCAGGCTGTTCAGACAGCTCGCAGACTGCACAGCAGCAAAACAGAACAATTTGCAAAGTAACAGTGAGTAAACTCTCTGTCCTCTTCAGACCACTGGAGCTGCTAACTCATTGTGACCCCTGTTCAAAGCCCACCGAACTCAATAGGAGTCTTTGAAAAGGATTCGCTCAGCTGTAACAATAAGGTGGAAATATCTTTCAAAGACAAAAAAAAAAAAAAAAGAAAAAAAAAAAAAAAAGATGGTGTATTGATCTCCAGGACAGCAAAGCTTCCAGGATACTCCTGCTAAGAGCATTCATACCATTAGGGCTTGTATGTATACATTGTCTTGCCCAACTTTCTCCAGCACAGGCAAAACGGCTCAAAAGATGTAAATCTGACCCCTAAATCTGCCAAATCTGGATTCTCACCATGCAAACCGAATCAAAGCAGAAAATTACAGGCAATTTAGAGGTCCAAACTGAGAAAGAGGCTGCCCTTGCAGAAAGGCAGACTAGATCTCATCAGGAAATGCCAAAAAGCTGCTAGAAGGACCTGTTGTAATTCAACATAACAACACAGCGTGTTTCTAACTCCCAAGCACCAGTTCATTGACTCTTTAACTGGTATCAGCTACTCCTGCAACACAGGCCATTTTGCCATGCTGTTAGTGGTTTAACATATTATCCATAATCTGTTGTAAACACACTGACTGGCTCATGGAAGTTCACTATCCCCAGACCAAGAGGATGGCCGCAAAATCACAGCTCTCAGTTCCACAACAGCTGTGCAAAGATTAGCTGCCGCCTTGGAAAGATACTTCACGTTTCAGAAATCTGCAGATTCCTTGCTCTTTGGGGCACCCTGTTACTACAGACACCGCTGCGCTAGAGGAACTCAGCCTCCCAGCCCTCTGAGAATGGAGGTTGTGCAAATCCACAGCCAGGCTTGACCTCTTGCTGCACCTGCTGGGATACTGTATCACTGGGTAAAGCCCTTTGGTAATTTGGCTTGGGCACGTTTAGGATGATAAACCAAGAGTGGTTACATGATGTTTCCCCTTTGTACCTCAAGCATGTCCAATACATGCTTGCAGGCAAACAGCATTTTAGCAGTATTTTAGTATTAGTCTGCTTTCCCTGACACCACTTCTGCGATTAGTTCTCAGGCCTGGGGATTAACTCCTGTACCTGGCTCTGCCACCAACTCCTTGCGTGATTCTGTGCAAATCATTTAATGCCTCTTTGCATCAATTTTCCAGCCATAAACTGTAGGCAGAAAACTTATTGCCCACAGTCATCCCATCTCCTTAGGATCTTTGCTCCCCAAAGTTGGGATTGAATTTTTACGTCTGGGTATCACTCAGGAGCCCACATCATGACTGGGGTTTCTCTGTGATATCTGAATGTAGATAAATAATAATAAAGCATCATAATAATTTAGAAGTGGATGTACACCTCAGCCCTGTGCTTGTCTTCCTTTGGCCATCCATAAGTGTATTTCACATGATTTCTGTGAATAGTTCCTAATTTTTTCCCACTCTGTTTTTTGTTCTGTTTTAGTTTTGGTTTTTTTTAATCACTTCTCCACTGTGTGAGCCACATGTGTCACATGAGTCAAATGCCCCTGACATCTTTTGCTGAAGTGCAGGGGTGTGACAAATATATTTGTTTTTCCCATCCCTAAGTTACAGAGCCCTTTCAGCCGTACCATCCCAGGTCTCACGACAAACAGACCTGTGAAGGACTTGAGGCAAACGATCAAGCAGGGATTTTGCTGCTAGAAATCTGTGTGTGCTGCCCACGTGTGCCAAGGCCAGGCAATGGATAGGCTCATATCAACCAAGAGCGTGGGCTTAGTCATTGAAGCAGGTAATGGCAATGATCATGATCTCTCACCCATCCCCCTGTTCCTCGTGCCAAAGGCTGCTCATATCGGGCTGATTGCAAGTGCTGGGGTTCCCACTGTTTCCCACCTGGGAGATTGCTCTCTGCCCTAATAGATCTAGCAATTTCAGCCATTCCTGCTGACATTTTTACTTACTTATTTATATGCCTCCTTAGCTCTCCTCCTTTTCATTTCCTCCCATCACTCTGTGTCCAGACTGTCGGCAGAACTATCATAAGTGCAATAAGGAATGGCAGGCAGGGTCTCTCCGAGTGATAATTGCATGCCTTGGGTGGTGTGATAGAGGACAAAGCCCAGAGCTGAGAGTCTCAAACCACTTGACAAGAACAATAATTGTCCCAAAGCGTGATGCCTGAAGTGACTTATTGCTGTTATCAAATGAAATATCTCCAGGAAAGACAAGGGGAGAGACAGAGCTGGCTACTGACTGGACCAAGCACCTAGGCACCATCAGTGCTGGATGTGACATTACTGACACACCATCAGATAGGCTGCTCCCACCTGGGTGTCCTTATAGCACCCTTTAACTGAAGTTGGAACCGCTTAGAGAAGCACCTGCTTAAGATGGTTCTGAGCCCCGGTGTAAATCTTGAGGGACCAGTCAGTGGAGAGCAAGAGTTAAGGCTTTTTCCTGTCCCTATGCAGGAAAAAGCCTGCATTTTGCAGCAGTTATTCTGCAAGAGCTGAATTTGAGCTTGTCGGTGCCTAGTGTATGATGGGAGGGGGTACATCTTGAGGCTTATGAAGGAAAACAAGCCAAGAATGATTGCTTAGTCTAGCATGCATCACCAACAGAAAGATCTGCTGGCAGGATAGCACCCCTTCAGGGACACACCATCACAACACATCCTCCCACCCTCCTTTGGACCTTCTCCAAGCCTGCAATGCAGGTGCTACATTCAATGTCTCATCCAGCAACTCTGCTGAGTATAAAGCTCTGTCAAAGGGGCCTGATTCAATTTGCAAACAAGCTCATACGGCTGTTTCTAAAGCCAGGTGACCCTTGGAGCAGAGGCTCATTGTATTGCAGTGGCTCCAGACTGAATGCTAATTCTGGCAGGGAAGGAAATAATCATGATGGAGACATATCTACAGCACTCCTTCCCTATTGTCTGTGTCCTCTGCCACCTGCTCAAACAGAGCTGGGGCTTCTCTGTTCCCTTTTTGTATCTGTGTGAATGTTTCTTTCTTTTGTCTGGCTCTCCCTTCCACATCTCTTTCTCTCAGTGTCTGGCAAATGCAGAGCAACAATGAAATAACATTTCTCAGGAAAAAAAAAAAAAAAAAGAACTCAAATCAGAGAGTCATAGTACCTTCAAAAGAAAAGGGGAGAAAAGAGAAGGAATGGAAGGAAAGTGAAGGAAAGGGGGAGAGAAAGCAGAAAACAGAATAGAAAAGAGTTTATTCCAGAATAAGCCTCTCTCCCTAGAGAAGTGAAGTCCACTTGAGCCACCACCATGCATGGGACATCCTACGGACACCACACAACAGAAAGGTTGTGGAGTGCCTTGGCACTGGCCTGACTCAGCCCTGCCTCCCTGCACAGCTCAGCAGTAACCTTGAGTGTCCTGGCATGCAGACAAACATTAAAAACAACATGGTGCTGTCGCAGCACTCGGGCATCCCATGAACAAATGAATCTGGGGACTCATCGAAGCCCTTCTCCAGTCCTAGGCACGAGCAACTTCTTGGAGCATGCAGGTAGTATGGGAATAGTAACCATCACCCCTCAGGCTCAGTTACTGCAAACCACAAACTTGGATGCTGAGAGGGACCCTCCAGGACTACTGAGGCAGTCCGTCCTCTACTCAGCCCAACTGTGCTTAAAATCATTCTGAGATAATTCATGCTGATGCCTATGTGTGCCAGAGAATTCATGATTCTAAAGGGTGGCTGCTTCTTTACCTGCTAAGATTCTTTGGACAGATATGTAGGCTCTGCCCAGGTCCATATAATACCCCTTTAACCACAGGCTTTTACCATTGTAAAAGAATTTTTTTTTTTTTTTAAGTGTAATGCTTTCTCAATTTCTCAAGCCATCCATTTCTGTGAAACCTCAAACCTGAATGCTCACAGTCCACTAACCTGTAATGAAAATCAGGGAGAGAGGGAGGGAGTGAGGGAGGGGGACAAAGAAGCAAATACAAGTGTCGTTGGGAAGTTGCTTGTTTGCAACAGATCGTAAAATCTGCGAACTGCCTATAATCTTCAGCACGTTGCTTAATGCAGCAGAATATGTTGTGATGGATTTTAACAAGTGCTGCCCAGCATGGAGTGGCAGAGCTGCAGTGAAGTGGCTAAAGCCTGTAATTAGCTCTTTGACTAATAAATCATCTCATAGTAGTAGCAATGAGAATGACTCAAATGCATGTCTTGGAGAGATGAATCTCATGGAAAACCTCCGGAGCAGCAGATACCACCATTGCACACAGGCAGAGCTCCTGGCGGTGTTTGCCCCCAGAACTGGCATTGCTGCGGTGGCAACACCATCACGACTCACACAGGAGGAGGTGTCATAAAAATGCTAATACTGAATGAGACTATAAAAAAAAGGGGGTGGTTGCTGGTCCTGCAGTGCGGATGGGGAAGCAGAGGTGGGCAGAGACAGAGACCTACCAAAGTTCATGTGGTCAGGCAGTGCCTGGAGGAAGGTTTGACTCAAGCCTTCAGCATCTGACCCTTCTTTTGACCTATTCCATGCTGGCATCTGCCAGACTGTTTATATGGAGGGGTTTTTATGTGCCACTACCAAAATGCCACGTAGTAACTAACCCTCAGTGTTGACATGAACACTCATCCCTTTGGAAACTTTTTTGAATGCACACAAGGATGTGGTACTGTGAGGATATGGGCAAGTTAAGTTAATAATAATGCCTATGGGTCATGGCTAAGGTGCTCCAGCACGGCCAAATGCTGGGATCCAGGGGCAGAAGCAACTACTGTGTGATGACACCAGCCAGCCTAAAGAGCAAGAAGGGAAGTCTGCATGCTACCAACACAACTTTCCTTGACTGTGGCTGGAATCGGGCAGGCAATAAGGTAAAAGGGGCTGCATCACAACCCCAGGTCCCACTGGCACAATGCTGCAGGCACTTCTGGTCCTCCTCAGCCCCTGCATCTCTCCCAAGCATGCGGAGCTTGCTCACCGAAGTGTTCTGGCACTGCACACTGGAGCTGTTGAACCTCAAGGCGGGCACCCGCTGCTCATTGCCCTGGATGTTCAGGATGCACTCGTAGCCTCGCTGGCCCGACTGTGGCTGGGGCAGGTTCTTGGCCTTCAGCGTGATCGGCTTGATCACTTCCACGGGCACCAGGATCTTCTCTGCCTGCAGCAGCTGGGGACAGTCCTAGGGAGAGAGAAGACAAGACACCAAGTCAGCACGTGGGTTTCCCGGCCCCGGGTGGAGTTCTGTGATGATGCTCAACCTTCTCGCTTCACGCTTCACTTCAACCGGTTACAAAGCCTTTGCATCTCCCCAGGCCTCAGCCTATTACAAGGGTATTCAAGGAGCATTACCGGGAAGGCTTAGATAAACAAGTGGGAAGGATTTCCTTTTTACAGACCATCCTTTCCTATCTCCCTTGTTCGCACTACAGATTTTCAGCCTTCAGGACCCAAGGAAGCTACCTCTGATGCTTTTTAATACCTGCTCTGTTAATCGGGTAGTGGGAAAGCAATCATGTTCCCTTCAGGGACTTAGCCCAGTCACAATGCCATGACATGAGAAGGGAATAAAGCAAAAGTCTAAGCATGATTCCCTGCCTCCCCAATATCCAATGCACCATTGCACTAAAGGCACAGCTCCAGCTAGCTCCAGCAAGACATGTTAGAAGCTACAGAGCCTGGGCTGTTAATAAGAGAGTTTGTTTGGCCTTAGAAGGGACAGAATATTTATTACAGATGGATCCAGCTTCCAAGATACAACCGTTAATGTGTGGAGATCCTCTGGAAGGGCTTGCCACCATTCCTCAGAAGGAGCAACAGTAAGTGGGTGTTGCTAATCCCGTGCCTCTTGGTGGGTCCCTCACACAGGTAGAGGTCTGAGCCCCCAGAGCTGTAGCGCAGAAGGCTGTATTCACAGGCTCATCAATTTGCACAGCTTTAGTTAGAGTAGCAATGCACTGCTGCTTCACAGTACAATCAAACAACTTCAAGCTGTCAAATTCTTGTATTCTAGGAAGCAGTCAACTCTTTAGAAAATCACTGCAGCGTTTGCCTGGCTAATTCAAGGCAGTTTGATATAAAATGGGATCCTTTAAAAACCCACTTACAACAGGCTACAAAACATAAGCATGCCAGATGCACCGACCACATTGTCTTGATCACTTGTGAGTGCCTGGATGTCCCCTCTCTTAAGACTTTTGAGCTCCTAGATATCAGGAGAAAGCCTGTCCCCTCTTTTTCTTCAGTGCACTGTATTTGGTACACTGCCTGCTGTCTGTAGAGCACCACAGTATCGTGGTGGTGCAGCCACCCTGTCCAGTCCAGAAAGCAACACCATTCCGGTCTGTCCCACCCAATGCTAAAACCAGGTCTAGTTGGTGCAAGTAGAGACAGGGAATTTACATAACAAGGTGCAAGGTTAATCTGTACTTGTGCACAAGGGATGGCAGGAGGAAAATGACTGATCTGGGGCTGGAAAGCAGGGAAAGGGACTGAAAGGCTCAAAAGTGGAATTTATGGCTTATGAGAACCTGGGAGCTTGTTAGAGCAGATGGTGGAAGCACCTTACTGAAGCAAATATCTTAGGAAGATAAAAAAATGGATTAGATGTGTAACATCTGCAGTTACACCAGCTAGGAACAGAATTACAAGAGCTATCAATCATCACACTGTGGGTGTGAGCCAATCCATGGCCAGGGATAGGAAGAAAATCCAATAACCATCCAGCATGTCACTGCAGTGAAGTCCAGAAGTCTTCCTCCATCCCCAAAGAGGGTCTGTCTGTCCTAGTGGGGATACCAGACTGAAGACCCCTTTGGGGTGACCTGGTTTCTCATCTGCACTTACAGGGTGATGCTAATGGTGTCAGGAACACCAAAACCAGGACAGCCAAGCACACAGTCACTGGAGCTGGATGGAGGTAAACCGTTTTGGGGTCTGGTGGCCATTTGTCTGGGTTAATCTGGCACAAGGCCTAGCTTAATTAGTGCCACCAAGGACTGAGGCTTAGTAGGCCATTGCATTAACCTGGCTGGATGATGTAAGGCTTGGAGGTGGCTCCCTGGGGGATCCTGATGCTAAGCAGCACTTCAGCAAACAGACATGTGTGAGGAAGCTCCAGGAAGCTGAGCATATGAGGTTGCCTCATCATGCACAAGATGCAGACAGTGTGGAAAAAGGCCACGTCTGATCCCCAGAAGTGCTTGAGAAGCTACATCCTCTTCCAACACTCTCTGATCTTGCTGTTGTCCTGTCCCATGATGAAATGTCCTTAGGGAACTACTAGTGAAAAGCAATGATTAAATTGTCATAAAAGTGTTTGTCTTGACAAAAGGGCAAGGCTTGACAGTCTAGAAAGTCTTTCCAAACTTGAGTCCAATGATTCTACCCTATCAAGGCACACCAACATTAAGGCTAGCTGCAGGTTGAAGTAGCTACTAAGCACAAGAAAGTGAGGCATAATCTAATCCTGAGTGATTTAGATGTATAAAAACTCAGAGGGCAGGGTAAGGAAGTGGTCTAGGATATATTAAAATAGGAGTGAAAGTTTCCAGTTCTGATCACACCAGCAGATACCATGTATAAATACCATTTGGGACGGTAAGGCTTCAACACCCCCTTGACCCTTCCTCTTCACCTGCCCAACATGTCCTGGGGACTCTGAATCAGCTTTCCTGCCTTCCTTCTGGCATAATAAAAAACCTTGGCAACATCATCTTTTTTTTTTTTTTTTTTTTTTTTTTTTTCCCTAGCTACAGAAGTTGAGAGAGATGCATTGGCAAAGTGAATCAGTGGGACAGGAGGATGGGAAAGCCCTATCTGCAGCTGAGCAGCCATTTCCCAAGAGTGGGCATTTTCCTTGATGTCTGTCAAATAGAAAAGCCTCTGAAGGGGACTGGAGAATGGGGGTTGGAGATAGTCCACTATGTTACCTGCAGGCCAATCCCAGCTCTTCAGGCTGGTCTTTCTTGTCTAGCTTTATCCTGTCTCCCTCCACCATTGGTGCTGTAACCTTTCCGATAACACTTGTTTCAAGTTCATTAACAAGCAGTGATTGCAGCAGCCCCAAAACAGGATTCGTTTGCATATAAAAAGCTTTGCAGCGCTGTGAGGAAGTTCATTATAGATAATTGAAGAGGCAAGCGCCATAAAGAGGAAATCCTCCCAATGTGGCTTTATCTGATTGACCTAATGTTCTTTCTAATTGAAACAGGGGGGGGAAAGGTAATTTCATTGGGTGATGTACTGCATAAAACCTCAGACTTTGGACTAGGCTCTGGGTTCAAATTCAAACGTAGTGCTCATTTTGTTGCCTGTGTCAAGCTTTGGGTGCCTGGTCAGGTTTGTATTTTTGAAGGTAAAACATCAACCTGATCAGAGGAGACCCTGCAGTAGGACCCAAGCTGAAGGGTCCTTTAGAAAGAGTTATCTTGGACTTTTTCCACAGTTTCTCTTCACCCTTCCTCTGCAATGGACAACATCTCGGTTGGAAAAGCACAGTTTTCACATGATGTAGGGGAAATAAAAACATCCGCTGCCAATGACTCTACCAAGGAAGGTCACAATCCCATCCCTTCTATCTTTGGTATATAATAAATTTAGCCCTTCCCCTGACAATAAGGGGAGCTGGTTCAGATTCCAGAGGAGCTAAAATCCAGTTTAATCTGTACCAGGGCTACACATTTGCAAGCAGACTCTTGTTGATTCATTTTGTGTGTGTAGATTCATTCTATTCCTTAGATGCTTTCAAATGAGTCAGTCTCTTTAAAATAATATCCTCCACCCTTGCCAATTACTCGTATCAGCAGCGATGCACACCTCAAATCACCAAATTTTGCCAGTTATCAAGTCAGAGAGCTTTTACAGTGAAAACACTGCATGAAATGGGCTGTACTCATTGGGTCGATGGTAGTTTAATTTTCTTTATTTATAACTCCTCATAGAATGCCTGCAAATGTGTTTTGCTGTAGCTTGCAGAAATAATGAAGTCTCCGAAATATGAGAACCCTTTCTCTCCTTTTCTCTCACATATGTGTTATGGCCCTCATCACAGCTATATTTGAGTGAGTTCCCAGTGAAAGCCATCATGAGAATTCTGTTAAAGAGGGCGATGAAACCTCTCTGAGGCGATGTGGTCTTAGCCCTGAACTAATTAGTTTGCTTCCTTTATGGTGCTTCATACATATATAGTTATGATTTAATGGAGATTTCTCCACGTTGTTTCCAGTATAAGCTGGAGACTGACCAGATATTCTGAGTTACCATCCTCTTCTAGGAATGAGATACGTAGGGTTCTTTCATAGTCTTGTGATATTGCTTAGATTTTGTTCTAACCTTATTTTGTACAGTTTTACTCTCTGTTACTGTTTATGGCCAGGATCATGAGCCCAAGTCTCATCAAAGTGTTGTTCATTTTCCAAAAGAAAATGCATCTGATCTACTTTGAATGGGAGTCATCCTACATGGGAATAACTAAAACAACCATGAAGGTTTAAAACAATGACCCATCCACTTATCAACAGTCTCCCCCTTATGTTGGTGCCCCAGTTCATTTGTCTTCCCGTATGCATCTCGTGTCATCCAGAGCATTCAGGTGAGGGAATCTTTCCTACATTTCCTTCATAGTGTTCCTGCATGATCCCTGGCAGCATTGACTGGATCTCCACTTTCTACAGAAGGAAACTAGAGCTCACCCATTGCTGACTCCATTGTAGGCATTCACAGTAAGACGAACTGAACTCTTGGCAATGAATTTTAACCCTTCCTTTCCCAGAAGAGCAGGCATCATCTCCATTCAGGAACAGACACAGCCAGCACCACCAATTCCTCCACTACTCACCTCAAAGCATCCACTTCCCATTTTCTCCTGCTATCAAAATCCTTTTCTTTATCCTCCACTTCAGGGTTTTTTTAAGACTTTCTTTTCAGTATTCCTCATTCAGCAGTGATCTTTGTGCCTTATCCAAGCCATCTTGCCTGGAACATGACCACAAAGTGAACCTAAGTGGGGAACCATAACTTACTCACTCAAGCCCATTGGGAATCAGATTTCACCTGGATCAAAAGCAGGAAAACAGCAAGTTGGCAGAAGAGAGGTAGCAGGGACTGCCTGGAATATGCTGCCTGAACTTCTCTCTCACACCTCAGCACAGTCACCCTAGGTCAGGGCTGTGACAACACCCGAGCAAAATCAGATGCTTGTTTAGCAACCCTGTACCGTTGCAAAGAGAGGGCTTTCAGGCTCCAGGGCCGACAAGCTGGTTCCTTTGATGAATCATTTTTAAACTCTTGAACAACTTTCCAGCCCCAGGATAATCTGGAGAACGAAGCAGCGAGGAGCTCAGCATTCCCAGTGCGGGAGAGGAAAGCGTGAGTTACAGTCCACGTTGTGTTTACATTATTACACTACTAATTCTTAGCATCATAAAAATTATATTTTAAATTTACACGAACAGTGCTCGGGAACGTTATTAGGTTATAAAGTGGAATCAGGTCAATGCTTTGTAGGCAGGATTCCAAGCTCCATAAATTTCTGGATATACTTCCCCCAAATTTACATCGGCACCAGCAGCAATCAAACCAGCTACAAAAAAGCTCACCCGGTCAAAGAATTTTTTAATGCACCATATATTTTATCTGCACTTCCTAAGTTTACAATGTTGTTAGTTTGATTGATAGTGTGCTTATTTATTGGCACAGCAAAAGTAATAATACACGAAGAAAATGCTCAGAACTTTAAAGGCAGCTGATGAGGAGAAAGCGACAGGATTTATGGGAAGTGTAAACACCTGCAGAGACAACAAAGGAATAATTGAGTCCTTGCATCGTTGTCACTTCTGGTGGCTCCTTTCTAGTTAAGAGTCTTCCATGCACTCAGGAGCAAACACCAGCTCTCTTTTGTCAGATATTGCAAGTGATTCTGGTGCCTGGGTAAAGGTGGTTGGCCTGGAAGGATTTGGCCCTGTTTAAGCTCTGTGCACTCTAGTAGTTAACGTACTTCAGTGGTGGCTTGCACAGATTAGAGTACAGATGTCACTGCTGGAGGAAGGGAGACCAACAGATCAATAGCAGATCATTAGCTCCGCTGCCTCATAGGTCCCTGGCTTCAGTGTGGTGAAGGCTAGAGAGCGATGAGCGATGCTGATCGCCAGAGAGTGGGTACTCAAAAAGCAGAAGCTAAATGAAGATAACTGACCTCACATAGCTCACTGCTGAATCCCGCTGATCAGGAGCAAAGTGACTCCCCCAAGGCCACACAGGCAGTGCTGGGAAATGACCCATGTCTGCTGGGAACTTGGTCCCAACCTAGGACTATTCTGCCTTTGAAGTCAGTCCACATATCTCTGCTGATCAACATTAATGATTTTACCCTCCTTTAATTCTTTATTAATAGAGTCTTTCTCAGCTGGTCCATTATTTCACAAGGATCAAGGTCAGGCTGCCATAATTATCTAAGCACCACATTTATCCTTTTTAAATAGAGATACAACGTTAGCTTTCTTTCAGCCCTTTGCTGCTTTGACACACTCTCAGAAGGAAAAGTAATGATCCAGAGAGCAGGAGCCTTCTGGTCACTAGATGAAGGGAGTGGACTAGTGACAAAAATAGTAGATGACTGTATCATTAGGTACATCTGCTCAAAGGAGAGGGGCTACCGGAGACATGCAAGCGGTCTCAGTTCTGGTGTTACCTGAGTAACTGCTTGGGTTTGAAATCATGAGAAATATGAATGTGTGCATTGAGGAAGGTGGGGTGTGTGCAAGAGACAAGATAACTGTCTATTTACTTGGACAAAGTCTGTCATTTGTTAAAAGGAAAATCCTGGTTATGTAAGACAGCCCTCCAGAATAACACACAGAGTAAAACTGGATTGTGCAAAGCATGGGGCAGCACACAGGCAGCTTATAAAACAATAATTTCTTCTCTAATTATTGTGATATACATCTGCATCCTTCCGCCTAGCCAGCCTTCTGTCCTTCTGTAAGAACTTACATCTGAAGTTCACAAGACCTTTCCTGTGTGTCAAAGCACTGTGCATCTATCCATGGCATTGCAGCAGCCCAGTGAGGCTGCAAATTTTGAGCATTGCAATAATACCTAATAATAATAATACCTAATAATAATAAGCAGTGACTCATCCATCTAGGTAGCAATGACATTGACATGTTGCTCCTCAACAAAGCTAAGGTTCCTATACGTCTCTGCCAACAAACGGGTTTTGCATGCATAAGGGACGTGCTCCAGACAAGGCTCCCTCAGAAGTGACAGGAACTCTTGTGACAACACTCTCACATGGGGCTTTCTGGTGTCTAACAAGGGTTGAGCCCAAATTGTGGTGCTTTCTTCCTAAAGGAGGACCAACAATCTATTTCTCCTCTAAATCTGCCCATTTTTACAAAGTTAGTAGGAACTTGGTATCCTTGAGACTTTGGCCCAGCTAGGCCAAGAATGGCCAGTGAGTTCAAAAGTCAATGGAGGAGACAGTAACAGATGGACCAGAGGTTGCACACAAAAGCCACATTGATGCAAAACAGCTGCCTTTGCAAACCAGGACAGAAGCCCAGAGAGTCATAATACCTTGGCTTCTACAGTGGGAAGGTCAGGACTGTGACATCATGGCTCTTGTCACCCTCCCTCTCACTGAGATCCATGACAGCATGAGATAATGTCCAAGCCAAAGCAAATGGACTCATGCTTGAAGACAAGGTGGGGGAAGAGGGTCTGGGCTCAGGCTCCTGGAGATGCCCCAAGTAGGGAAGGAGACACATTCCAGCCTCACCTCTTATCTACAACTTCAACATCCTGAGAATGTTTCTCCTTGGCCAGGTCCCAAAAGCTCACATGTCCCAAAGCAGTGATTGCAGATGATGCTACAGGCGAGAAAGTCAAAATCTTCCTGCTTCAGAGCCAGGCCATCACCGTGGACTAGGTCTGAATGGGGAATTGTCTTTCCTTCCTCAAACTGCAGGGTGCCATACAGATCCTAGCAGTCCTAACAGATGTCCAGATAGCCAGAGAAATCCTGTAGCCACTTGAGGCGTTACACTGAGCTAGGCTATCAAAACAACATAAGCTCTTCCTGATGTTATTTCAAGGGTGCTGTGTTGGCAGGGACAGATGAATATTACCCAGTTGCATTCTGAGATCACTGTCCTGCGGGATAAATCATCTTGCATTAGAGAGATGAGCAGCCCAACTGTTATGACTAACTCTTAGCAGAGACACAGTATCGAGTGCAGACGCTTCTTACATCTCCATTCAAATTTATCTCCCTGAGTTGCTCCTAGAAATTACACGATCGAGTTCTCAATTAGTCACTCACATCGTGGCTGGAGAAGCTAAGCTCTAAGAAAACAAGATGTGCCTTAAGATAGAATGAATCGCTCCCAGGGAGGCTTTTTCCCATTCAGCTCTCAGTTCCTGATTTGGTTGGAGGTCTCAAGAAGAAGAGACGTGATGGAGCTGCCCTACACCAGATTTCCTGCAGATCCACCAACCATAATAATAAAAAATCCTGTTAAAAGTTATGTGGAAACTGAACAAGTTACCAGCCTTTTCCCCTGCCAGCTGGATTACTGCAGGGCAGAAAGGTTCACAGATGACAAAAGTTACCCCAAAATAACAGAAAAAGCCACTTCACAGGCTTTTCATCTTCCCCCC
>NW_020799092.1:79331560-79355907 GCF_003259725.1 Athene cunicularia
ATAAGAATAAGAATAAGAATAAGAATAAGAATAAGAATAAGAATAAGAATAAGAATAAGAATAAGAATAAGAATAAGAATAAGAATAAGAATAGACTAATTTTCAGCTGGAAGGGACCTACAACAATCATCTAGTCCAACTGCCTGACCACTTCAGGGCTGACCACAAGCTAAAGCACGTTATTAAGGACATTGTCCAAAAGCCTCTTAAATGTCTACCAACTCAGGCTGAGCTGTCATTATCGCTCTCTGACTTCTTTTTACTCCTCCTTTCTTCCCTCTTTCTCAAAAACCTCATCCTCAAGAAGGACAAGCAGCCTGTCAGAGCTAAAATATCTGCACTCCATTGCAGGGACCACCAGTACAGCTCTTCGTTCGACAAAAGGCATGAGCAAGTGCTGGGCAAAGCAACACTCTGCTCCTCAGCAGCTGCTCACCAGCATGCGGCTCACACAGCTTTTTATCGCTTTTGACAAATTAATATTTGAAGCAGTTGTTTCTTTTATGTGGGCTTTACTGTCGTTAGCACGTACAATTCAACATAAAACACTTCGGTGCGAGATCTTTTCTTCTGTTCTCTTTTTAGGCAGCAGATGAAAATCCTTTTAATAAAAAGCTTGTTTGGGGGAGGAAGAAAAACACACGCACACGCAAATCGTCTGAGCAGGGAAAGATGAAAACCTCCTTCAAGGTAATTAAATGATTATGTATCTTTTAAACCCAGCGGATAATAGATTTGTTATCTAGGCTTGCTTTTAGCTTTTGCCATTTTTTTCTCTCTCTTTCCCCCCCCCCCAAAGCTAAAATCCTTGTAAGACCCAGAACAAGATAGTGTTCATCTTAGAGAAGGCGGCACAAAAGAAGACTTAAATCCTTTATCCCATCAACTCAACCCCAGCTTACCCATCCTTGTACAGATGTCTGTGAAACACTGACATGAAAACTACCCCAGTGGATCAGAGCAGGTCTGGACGAAGACAAGACAGACAATGCAATCAGGTGCATTGGGTAATAGGTATCAGGAGAGACAGGTGCTGTTTCTGCAGCCTCTATCGCACCGGAGACTTTCAGACCAACTGTTTTACTCCTCCGTGCCTCAGTTTCCATTCACTACTTGTTGACTGTCTTGTCCATTTACAGAAGAAAATGACTGAGGTCTCTTACTCAGTGATTTTGTCAAGTAAGTAAGGGTTGATTTCACAGCATGTTAGTGGTGCGATGCTAATCCTGCACTATGACCAGCTCTGGTCAGCAACAAAGTCGAAAGCAGAGACAGGATGGGCAAGAAAAAAAACAGAAACTTGGCCTGCTCTCCCCTATCTTTAAGACTAATTCTTTCCTCTTTCGCCACCAGCTCTCTTTGGGAAAAACAACAGTCTACTTCACTATTAAAATGTCTTCTTCTTTTTTTTTTTTTTTTCTTTCATTCTTTCCCTTCCTGCCCCCCAAAACAATAATATCAGTTCCCCTTTATAAAGCAAAAAGTCACTTTTTCAAGCTAGCAGACTTGGCTTTCAAAAACCCGATGTAAAGGGAAATTATACGCCAAGGTGAAGTATTTCTGACAGAAATCATCCAGAGACATCGTCAATCCTATTTGATTGAATTCAGTGCCATAATCATAAATAATCTTGCTTTGTGACCACACCGGAGTTCTTCACCAGGAGCAACCACAGGCTTTCCCAAGTCCCCCAGACAAGTTGATTCAGCTCTATTATGGGCACAGCTGATTCATCGACCACCTAACAAGTGACAGGTAAGAAAGTCATGGTTCCTTGTTGATAGCAAAAGACATGCCTCTTCTATCCTTTCTCCATCTCTGGTTTAGTTTTGCCAGGTGGTGGTAGGACAACTGCCTTGTACCAGCCTGGGGCTGGCTGGTTACAGCTATCCATGATGCAATTCAAAGGCTCCTCTTGGATGGTAGATCACAGGCTATACAGCTAGAAAAAATATTTTGCCTTCTGGACAGTGTGGGTCATGGCCAAAGCCTTTCTGCTGCCCCACTGAATCAGTCTCAAATTCATCCTGCACTCTGCATCAATCAGCAACTCATACTGCATGGAAAAGAAAAGAAAAAAAAAATAGTAAAAAACCCAAGATCCTTTCAGACAACATGAAGAAGACCTGAAAGGGTCTGAGCCCATGGTAATCCAGAAACTTGTGAGATGTGCTAAGGAAATGATGGAATCAGAAGTACACAAAGGCACGAGCTTCCCTTCAAATTGCTCCAGGCTGGTCCAGAGGTAATGGTACCAGCCCAATCGGTCCATTTGCAGCTCAGGCCATCTGGAGAGTGGGAAGCCTCTTCCCACATGATGGCAAGATGCTGTACAGGCAAAGAGTGGAAAAAAAGTCACCTGGAGGTGGGTGTATCAGCAAGAGAAGATGAAGGCCATAGTGAGGGGGAGGGGAGCAGGCTTGGCATGCCAGCCATGCTGATTACAGAGGAAAGGAGTTTCTGGCACCAGTCCATATGACGGAGTAACACCAATATTTGTTTGCTTGGCAAGGATTCTCTTGGTGCAATCAGACCTTGCGATCCTGGAAGCCAGCCATGCTAATCAGCAGACTCATGGAAGGACTGCAAACGGGATGGTCCAACCATCCCACAATGGTAGTACAGTTTCCCATCAGTACCTCCTCGAGACTTACTGACTTAGCAGGTACTCATGCCTGCATGGTAGCAAAAGCTTCCCTGTCATCATCCTTCGGGGGTCCAAGGAGAGGAAAGGATCAAAAGCAGTAGTGCAGATGGAGATGAAAGGTCAGTAAAAACAGGCCCGCTCAGGGTGATGGTACTTTGTGAGAACTACAGAACATGGCATTGGGAAGCCTAGAAATGGACCTGAGACCTTGTGAGTCATGTTATGTCATTGGGAACTGGGTGGAGGCCTGGATGGGCAATAAAGAGCCAGGCTTGGCTTCAAGGTACCAAATGGTTTCTGTTGTTCAAAGAACTCACTCAACAAACAGGCATGGGCACAGGACAGAAAAGGAAAGAATTAAAAAAAAATAAAACAACCCAGACTGGAAATTTCAGGGAGATGAGTCAGTGAGAGATGGATACTCAAGAGAAGCGTGGGAGATGTACACATCATTTTTTTTCAAAGTGCCATCTGACAAAACCTTTCTGGCCACATAGTGAATGTAAATCTGTGTTTGTCAGAATGCACTTGTGATGCCATCCTTCCCCAGCCCTAGTGTCCTTGAGGGACACAAGCACACAGATGGCAGTGAGAAGGACCCTGAAGCTACAGGGCATTTCTCACATTGCCAGGCAGAAAGCTATCTCTGAGCGTTTTGGGTTTTGCAAGGCCAGTACCCTTGTAGATACTGTCCAGTCACTCCAGTGCTGAGAAGTATTTCTTCTGTGCAGCAGACAGCAAAAGCAGCTCCTGAGCTGCGCAGCTGACTGACAGATGTTGTCTCCTGTGGGAAAGAAGGTTTGTGCCCAGAGATGGTTTGGCTGCAGAAGCCAACATGGCTACTGCCCTCATTAGCAGTGACCAATGTAACACATGTGTGTCATTGCCTTGCATATCAATAGTCATCTTCTAACGTCAGGTTGTACCTCTCCCTGCTGCCATGCAAATCACACAGAACAGCTTGGTGATCAGAGAGGGGGTATTTGGAGCTCAGCAGGAAATCCTCTGTTAAAGGGGAAGGAAGAGGGCAAGAGCAATCTCTACTGACAGATGAAGCCCCCCCGCCCAGACTGGAGCTGTCTCCTAGTCTGAAGAGGATAACTTTCAGAAAAAAAACTGGTGAGAGGTGATAAAGCAGTGATGGAAAAGTTGTGCTAAAGTAGGCAGATCTGCAGAGGAGAGTGTGTCCACTGCCTCCTCCCCAGTTCTGCAGAGCAAGACCTTGGAGAGAATAAAGTAAAGACCAGGGGCTGTACCACCCCCAGTCCCATCCCTAAGGGATGACACAGAACTCCTTGTGATCTTCTTTCTGACGGGAACGAGTATCAGAAATACCAGAGACGTGATAGGGGATGAGGGAGGAGGAGGTACACTGAGATTTGTAGGCACTTCATTTGGGGCAGGGGGTTGGAGGAGAGAAGAGATGGGAACTAGGAAGGCGAGTCCTGCGCTTGGTACATAAGACACACCAGAGGAGGTAAATGGTTGTGGCATTGCACAGCAGGAAGCTGAGACAAAGTGTCCCAGGGAATGTCACCTCAGCAAGAAGGTGATGTCCCTCTGGTTCCTGAGGTGGAAGGCACAGACACCCGTGGCCAGCAGGACTGGCCAAACCCTGCCAAGGCTCCAAGCAAGGGAATAGGCCCTGTCTGGCTGGGATAGTCTTCAGAAGGGCTGAACTCTGGGCTGCCTTCCTTCGCCACCGAGCAGAGAGTGTCAAGCCCTTCAGCTCCTCAGCAAGTTTTCCAGCAGGTTTACAGCAAATTCTGAATCCTGGTACATGAAGAACTGGCAACCTCCCTTCTTATGAATATTTATGGCCTGTCCCAATGCCACAGCAGTTCAGGATGTCTGATCCAGGACACCTCAACCAGCACATATGTGACATCTCATCCAGCACATAAGGAAGGGGTGGGAGGGAACGGGGAGTGCCACAGGAGTGTAAAGACACTACACGTGTGTCATTCGGTCTGGCAAACTGGCTTACCCGGGGCAGGGGCTGGAGGTAGGTGGGGGAACATGTTAGAGACACCCGAACCAGCAGGCAGCTCAGGGAGCAATGGGAATTTCACCCTCCAAATGTGACACACGTTGCCGGAGCCTTCAGCAGCCACCTCTGTGCCCGGTGGTTCAGCAGATATCAGATCTCTTAATGGGTACTGGTCCCTTGGGCCAGGCAAACAACGAGCCACCTCAGGTCATTTACCAGACGGGCCAGGATGCTTTCAGACCATTCCTGACCAGGAAGCAATTAAATGACTTCCTATTTGTATTCTCCCGAGCTCCACTTGTCTGCAAGTGTTTGTTAGTTACAATGCAAGCCAGACAGCATTTTCAGAGCAGCAGCCAGCTCTGCATTAAGCCCCAAGGTCCAGTTCAGCTCAGTAACTGGCAATGAAGCATTCCCCAGCCTCATCTGAGGCAGTCGGATGCACTGGCCATTAGGTACCAAACCCATGAAGCCACAGAAGTGCTCAAAGCACAGCCGAAACCCACTGACACTCTAGACAGAGCCCTAAATGGTCCCCAGGTCTCAGCAGCCTGGGGTATCTCCTTAGAGGCAACCTCCTTCTCCCCTGGAGGACATGCATGTCCAGTGTTTCCCATCCCTCACAGTGCCTTGGTGCTGGGAGTTTGCAATAACTTTCCAAGGTAACACACTCCTTGTCATGTATGAGAGTGAGATGGCAGCTCCCTGGGGATCTGGTAGAGCAGAGGGGAGCTATCTGCAGAGGGAAAGATGAGGGTGTCCTGGAGGGGAAACAGAAGGGGGAGAGGGTGGGACTGGAGGTGGAGAAGACTTCCTGGTCTGACACAGGCCAAAAGGTGACAGCAGCCCTGAGGGACATGACAGTAGCCCACGTACACGACATGTGACCTGTGCCCCATGCCCCTGCCTACCTCAGGCAGCTTGACTCGTCCCTCCTGGAAGGAGCAGGAGCTGGGGTCATGGGTGCAGACATGGCGGTACTTGCACCAGTGACACCGGTAAGGGCTCTCCACACACGACAGACACCTGGAAATAGAGAGAAAGAGCAGTCACTTGGCCAGTTGGATCCCATTAGCCAACAGGACAGACCTTGAAGCC
Source organism: Athene cunicularia (assembly GCF_003259725.1). Classification (NCBI taxonomy): domain Eukaryota; kingdom Metazoa; phylum Chordata; class Aves; order Strigiformes; family Strigidae; genus Athene; species Athene cunicularia. The sequence continues at coordinate 79,337,296 of NW_020799092.1, forward strand.
GATAGTGCTTCTCAGAGGGAACTACAGCCCAGCAAACAGTGCTCTTGCCATCACTAGCAGAAGGCCACAGGCATTGAACTGACCCAACACCATTGAGTTACAGGATGGCGCTGGATTTTCCATGAGCTGGTTGTCACTATGATCACAAGTGTCTCATGTTAACTAGATAATTTAGATAGCATTCATGTAATTGCAACTAGAGTAATAATAAATCTTCGGTTTATTTTGGTTGCCCTGTTACAGCATTTAATCAGACTATCAAGTTCTCAGCTTCATACGTAAGCAGCTTTCCCCTTTTTGCCCATAACAAAATCCTGAGTCTAACAAAAAAAACAAGATCAGGGTAAATGCTACAGCCTCGCTGCCTCCACGCTGAACTGCACTAGTGTCCTGGGAACTGTGAACACATCACGTTCAAGGTGACCAAAGGAGGGGCTGGCAGGAGGAGTGATGCCCATGGAGGGCAGTCCCTGTGCACCAGCAGACCCATCTGGCTAATCCTCCCACTTTCACTGGTAGAGAGGCCAGACACAAATATGGATGGACCAAAGCCAGAAAGCCAAGAAATAAGTAGGGAATTTTCTCCTGCTGTTTCCCACAGGCTTATTAGTGTGAGTTCTGCCCAGGGTGATGGGGCTCCTGCAAATATATTGACTGTATTCTTCTTTTCTTCATCTCAGCAGAAAAGGAAAGATTGTTGTAGCAGCTGCCCAGGAAGCAGAGGGAATATTTGGAACATTACCTACTCAGGCTGTAGGAAAGATCCATTCCCTCCACCTTACAAGGTTTTGCTCTCCTATGCCCCTGTAGAGTAAGAGCTGCAAATTTTTTTTTTTTTTTTTTTTTTTTCTAATTTAATACTATGTCTGCTCACCAGCAACCAAACTGAGCCATAACAAGCTCTCTGCACAAAACAAGCACTGGATGGTATCGACTCCTCACAATGTTGGTCACTCACAATGTCACTCACAATGTTGGTCACTCACAATGTTGGGAGTTCTTCATGCAGCTGCAGGCTCTGAAGTACCTGGAGGGAACTTGGGGTTGGAAATATTCCTGGTCCTTATGTGCCAGTGGGTTTTTAATGGGTAGGACTGAAAAAATTGCCTCCAATATTGCTTGGCTGAGCCCAACAGGCAGACGCACACCCTCTCTCCTGTCTCTGTGAAGTCTCGCTCAACTCCAATCCACTTTCAGCTCTGGTACAGCAAGCTATTCTTCAAATTGGTAACAAGTGCTTGCTCTGATACATCAAATTAAAAATGGATAGTGTATTATAGTTTGTCAAGTAAGAAACCAAAACATGCCATAAATATTTAACACCACCATCTCTCCTGCTTTCCCCTCCAACACTTGCTTTCTGACACTGTTTGTCAAAGCAGCAGGAATAGGATTTGCCTTTCCTTGTGAATTGCTGAGCCGCAGTAATTATCTGCTTTTGGCACTTCTGATGGCTCAGTGGCGGGGACAGGGCCACTCAGCCTTGCTCAGGGGTGGATCAACCTGCTGGAAGAGCATCTTTCTGCAGGAAAGCTGCAGATCTGCTCCAGTGGGGCAGCTCCTGAGCAGCCCTGGGTGCCAGCTAAACCCCAGAAGAATGGGGTGCAGGGCAGGAAAGGAGCTCACAGGATGGAAAAGATGATCTTGAGAGAAATAGCTGGGTGATCCCTGCTCAGTTCACATGATGCAGGAATCAGAAACTCTTGTTCTTCCAGATCTGAGGGTCCACGCTAACCACCTGGGGCAGGCTCCTGCTGGTTGGACTGACAGCATGGGTGAAGGTTGGAGGTACGTATGTACGGGCAGGATCCAGCCATCCAAAAAAGATGCTTAACAGGAAGATGGGGGCCATTTGATGAGGTCATGACTCACTTTTGACTCAATTCTGTGGTAAATTCCCACTAACGTGATGCTGCTCTGCCTGAGAGACACATGGGGATGTACCACTCCTCAAAACAATTCTTTCCTGCCAAGGAGCCTCATCAACAGAACAAAGGGTCACTATACTACTCTTGGTCATCTCATGAGGGACCCCACCATAGTGACTATCACACAAGTGACCCTGACCCCTGATCACCTCCACACCTCACCAGCTTCCCAATGGACACATGCCCCAGTCAGCAGCGGGTGCTGTGGCAGATCCAGGGGTGGAATGGAAAGCAGGTATCAAAAGAAATGAACATACGAGTTGTGGACACTGCAGTTGTAGAAGACGAAGCTGGTGCTGGCAAAGGTCATACCAGTTTCCTTGGACTTGAGCTGAAGCTGGACGATGTGATGGTCTCCTGGGGAAAAAATAGACACATTAGTGTGTGACTGCTTTGTTAGCCTAGTTAAGCCCTGTCGGCAATGCCACCGGTCTGACCTGGAGCTGTCCCACAGTACCTTAGTCTATCCTCAGTAGATGTAGAAAGTGTGATAAAATCCTTCTAGAGCCCAGTTCCCAACAGGTACATCTCCCCCTCTTGTGGGACAGGGATGATGAAATATGCCTTCACCCCTGGAAATTATTATACCTGGGAACAGAGTCTGGGCTTGATGATGATGACAGGTCTGGACCATACCTCAGTTATTTAAAAATAAAATGACTAAAATCATAATATGGGAAAGCTAAGCTCAAAGAAAGTATGCAGATATCTTTAATTAGGAGACTGTTAAAACGGATACTGTCCTTGAAGTTCTTCCTTGTTGCTGGTTCATTGGTGCCCCCAGAAGGAAGGGGTCTGTGGAAGATGTGATTGCTGGCCCCAGACATACACTGTCTGAAGGATAAACATACCTGCTTTCCTAAGGGGATAAAGAAAGAATTACTTTATCCTCACCCTCATTATTTAACATCTCTGAGTAGGACCCAATAGCCAGGACAGCCATGCCTGAAAAACAGCACCTCCAGATCCTGCCTCCAAAGAGAGGTTACACCTTGAGAAAATAGGATGAAGGAATGAGCAAGGAGGATAGATACCATAACAGGACAGGGGATCCCTATCTGCAGCCTGGGAAATGCTGATGAACAGGAAGATTCCCCTGTGAACAGTTCCTCCAGGTTCACTCACCCCATTCACCCCAATGTCTATTCATCCCAGCCTTTGGCTTCAAAAACCCATCTCAGTGCAAGAGATGCCCACAAGCCATTGCACTTCCAGAAGGACCCATCCATCTCCATAGCAGACACATCTGCAGCAAAGTCTGCACCTCAGCTGCAACACACTATCTCGTTCCCTTTCCCACTGCTCCCAGGCTGGGCAGTCAACTGTTACCCCTCCCCAACAATGCCAAAAGCCCTGTTCAGAGCCCATCAGCTGCAGGTAATGAGTGGGTGCAGTAATCGCAGTAATTTGGTGGGGAAGGGACCCATGTTTAATTCAAGACTTCAACCTGGCTGGCCCTTTCACCTCTATTATTTTCTTCCTCACCTGAAAGATCCATTAATCAATCAGGCCAAAGCAAACTTGACAATTCATCTCAGCGTGAGCCCACGTGTACAGTCACCCACCTACGGGCGCACACACACACACACACACACACACAGTCGCATGCACAGACCACACACTTCACTAAACACATTTTCCTGCCAGTGCTCGACTCTGCTGCCCATCTGCTGCCGCCGGCTTTGACAGCTCTGTTAACCGCTTCGTATTTAACAAATTTGCCAGCGTCTTGCATATATTTTAAAACAGGATGTGAGGATTGGATGGCCCCAGAGATCAGGCGTGCTACAGAGCCACACGTCCTTTGGTTCGAATCCAGCTTCTGGCACTATTCATGGAGGACTTGGTCTTTGCAGAGGTGCGGAGCACCAGCTGCTGAAGTTGATACAAGCCGCAGGTGCCCAGCTTCTCTGAAAACCATGCTTCACATAAATCTCTCTCTTGTCCTGCCTCCAGCTTCCACTGCTATTTTTGTTTGCTGGTTGATTATAGCCTCGCCTGGGACAGATGTCCATACCAAGGAAATAGTTTCTGGCATCTATCTTGGTAGGCAAACATGACTGCTAACTCAGTGGGACCTGAAAATGGTAACAGCTCTCTGGGGGCTTGTTTTGGAACCAAAAAGGAGAGCACGTGCAGCTGTGTGCAGCTTGAGGAGAATAGAGATGATGGTCACAGTTTGTGTCACTTCGTTTTCTGTGGCCTGAGGATCCTCAGTGACAAACTTTACAGTAAATTTTCACAGGAAGACAAGGACCAAAATGACAGCATCCTCTCTTCATCCCTTGGGGTGACCAACAGGGTCAAGGTTTTTACAGTAAGTCCATGCAAAGAGCCACAAGTGCTCCTGAAAGTACTTAGAAAAGTTGTTAGAAAAAAGGAAATCAAAAAGGGCAGGAGGTTGTGGCTGGGGTACCACCTTGGAGACAAGGTATTTTTCTGTGCTGGACCACTTTCGGAGGGGGAGCCAATAGCAAACCTGGAAGTATAAAGGCTGGAGCCAGAGACAAGGAACTGAGCATACAGATCTAAATCTGGGAGGAGCAGGATGAAATTACAGACAGGATCGTTCAGGTCTGCAGGACTTTCTGGCTGCTGCATGGGATGGGATAGAGTGAGATCACGTACAGCCTCATTCCCTGGGCTGGATAACACCAGCCTGGGCAAAAGGTGAGCGACTATCCCACACCCGTCTCTTGTCTGTGCTAGATATATGCAACTGCCACTCGGTGGCAGTCTGAAAACACGTAGTATCACACATATAAGCACCTTAATGCAGGTAGTGGTATTGCAGCTCAGTGCTTACACACGTGTGCACATATAAACACTCACACATTCAGACAACTCATGCTACGATGTGCTGCTATGCAGCTCCACCAGCGAGTACTGGCACAGCATCCCAGCTACTCCCAGTGCGTCTCATACTCTGTCCTCAGGCTCCCATGAGCCAAACTCTGCTTTGGGAAAACAAACAAACAAACAGAAGAGACACAGGGGTGTGGAGTGAGGAAGGGAGAGAGAAGTGGTGCAGACGGAGGAGCTGTGGGATACCCACCGTTCTCTGTGATGATCTGGGGTACCTCTTTGGCAGCTGGTGAAATGCACTGGATCTGACTGCCCACCACCAAGCCATCCATCTCTGAAAGGTCCTCGAAAGTGCAATTGACTCCTGCTGACAGCTCGGGCACATTGTAGGTCTCCAAGACCAGCTGCAAGCAAAGTTGAAGGAAGGAAAGAAGAGATAAAAAAAAAAAAAAAGAAAAGAGAGAACACTAAGCCAAACAACAGAGCTGGATCAGTAGGAGAGAATTACACTGGAGAGGTTGGACAAAGAGCCTCTTGCTAGAGAGAGCATCCTCCTTCAACAGAAAGCAGCGATTCAGGAGAGGGATGTGTGTGCAGAGGGGGAAGGGGATGAGATGCTGATGCCAACACAAGTGGTACGTGGCTATGCAGGGACAACTGCACTGCATCCCAGTGCTGGCTGGGTCAGTGGAGGGGAGGGAGTGCTCACTGTCTGTCATGCAAGTGTAAGGTTAGGCAGGGAGTCTTTGGAGCCAGCCGTGAAGACCAGGGCTTTGGTGACCCCAAGGCACGCGGTTTCTGAGGAAGGTGACTACTACTCACAAGAGGCACTCTGCAGACTACAGAGAAACTGTAGCGCTCCAGTCTAACTCTCTACGGCCTGCTCTCCTAGCATCAGCAGATGGGGGAGCGCTCTGTCACCAAGTTCCTGTGTAAGGAGAGTCTAGTTACAGCCTTCAGTCCACCACAAAATAATGCTGTCTCTAGAGGCACAGCAAACCTCTCCTGCCCATCCCACCAAATAAGCAGTTGGCTCTGAGGACATGCTATACTGGGGCTCCGTACATTAAAAAAGGGGTGAAGGAGGAATTTCCTGTGGTTTTAGGCCTCGCAATACCTGCTGGCATTGCTATGTCATTGCTCGTGGTCATGAAAAAATGGACTCTCATGGCTGGTTTCCACCATATTCATTCTCTGGAAGGACCCTCATGCTGCTAACTTCCCAAACCACCTAATGACCTGAACCATGGCTCTCCATCACTAAGAGTCCTGCCCAACCCACCGGATCATGTCCGAACACAGAGAGGCATCCCAGGGTACTTTTAGCACCTGATGATGATGTAAGAGTTAATATAAATTTAGCAGTTTTATGACCAAGCACTAGAGCCAACCACTTGACACAGGCACAAATGCAGATGCTCTCCACACTTGCCTCCTCCGCGAGCTAGCTGAGGCCCCATCTGAGGTGATAGTCACTGAGAGGAGACACAAATGCATGCTGAAATATTGTTTATACCAGCATAAAGAACAGAGAAGGTCAGTCCAAGTGACAAAGAAGAAGAGGTTGATAACATAACACAATGCTTACTGCTCCCCCACACTGTGTTTTCCTCACTTAGAGAAGTCTTGGAGCTATTTCTTTACACTAGGCAACATCAGGGAGAAAGGCTGAGCAGACAGGCCTTAGCCTTGGTTGACATAAATAAAAACTTCATGAGAGTATTTTCACTTTTGAGCAATGGGAATGGCAATGGGAAAGGCGATTTTTGGTCTTGGATGAGGAATAGGAAAAAGCTTTGGTTATTCTGATGGATTTATCACTCAGGCTAAATCCATTCTCTCTACTCATTAATACTCTGCTAGCAATGGAGAAGGGGAAACTATTCTGCTTAACAAATCTCTCTCTGAGCATGGATGATGCAGAATGAAAATGTGCCATGCAAGAGATGACATGAATGGATAGACCAGTAGTGCTTGGCCACATATGTCATGATCCAGCACACACTCTGAACATACAAGAAGTCCTACATCCCACATGACTGCTCTGGAGGTGCTGCAATGAGAATCGTGGAATCAATCATAAAATACCAGATTGGAAGGGACCGCAAGGATCATCCGGTCCAACATTTCTTGGCAGAAACATGGTCTATCAAGATGGCCCAGCACCGTGTGCAGCTGAATCTTAAAAGTGTCCAGTGTTGGGGAATCCACCACTTCCCTGGGGAGATTATTCCAGTGGCTGCTTGTTCTCATTGTGAAAAATTTTCCTCTTGTGTCCAATCAGAATCTCCCCAGGAGTAACTTGTACCCATTACCCCTCCTCTTTTCCACGCGACTCCTTGTAAAAAGGGAGTCTCCATCTTCTTTGTAGCCACCCTTTGAACAGTGGAACATGATAAGTGATAAGGTCTCCCCTAAGCATTCTTTTCTCAAGGTTGAACAAACCCAATTCTCTCAGCCTGTCTCCACATGGTGGGCTTCCCAGTCCCTTGACCATCTTTGTGCCCTTCTGTCCCCAATGAGCCTGTCTCAATGAGGAAAGAATGGAGCCTTCCCCCAGCAAATATCTCTTCTCAGAGATCCCAGAGCAGCAGCCCTGGATGAAACAGACTCAGATGCAATTTTCCAAGTCCTTGTTAGTGCCCAAAATTTAAAAGATTGGCTGGCCACATAGATATCTTCTCTGTCTCTGTGGGCAAGAACTCAGTATCATTGACCCTTTGCTAGAACCCAAGTGAAACTCAGTAAGGACACCACCAGCCATTTGTTTGTTGTTGCTTCCCTTCTGGCTTGACAAGAGACTATCTGTGGTGACTCTTGTTGAGCTGCATCACCAGTCTATCTTGGACTCCCATCAAAAAGTTCATGCAAATTATTGGGCAACAGTCAGTTGATGGCAACTTCTGATCCCAGCAGCTCTGGGTTGACTTGCCCTGGGAGTAACCTAGAGGTAAAGACTTTTTATTCTGTTATCATTCTCAATCGCCCTGAGCCAGCTAGTCCCCCAGGATTTATTCCAACATGAAAGAATTCAATGACTACTAAGAGAATAAGAAAAAGAAACCTTGAACTCCCAGAAGAACAAAGGACTTAAGATGTCTCAGATCAGTTTTGTTTGAAGCCTAGGAAAGTAAAGTCACAGCAAAGTTAAGAGGCTGAAACAAAGCAGCAATGATTGGACATGCAAGCTTTGAAAGGCTGATTTCATTATCACTGAAGAAACCCTGGCACTCCAAAACCTGACACCTGGAAGATGTCTGGCAGCTGCACTTTGAGCAATTCCATTTAGACTTTTCAGGGTGTGGGACTAGTGGCCAACTTGTCCAGAGATGGAACTTTTGGGGTCTGGGGTATCAACTTAATTCCAGCCCAAACTAGTATGGTCAAAAACACAGAGCCCCAGTAGCCTGAATGAAATGGGTCTCTGCCTACTTCTTCGAACATGTTAGGATCTCACCATGTAAGGTGCTGCAGTCATGAGTCAGGAAAGAAACCACAAGCTGGTTAGATCTTCAACAGAGATTTCTTGCCTCAAGCACAGAAAATGATCAGGATCATCTACTGCTCTGCCAGCATTCGCTGTGTGGCTTTGTTGGCTGCTGACTTGAGAAGCTCAAGGCCATAAAGGTTAAAGCTTGTGCTGAGGAAGGTCTCAAGAGATAGCATGAACCTCAGCAGCGTTAGGTTCCTCTGCGTAGCATCCTGCCTCTCTGCTCTGCACACTTAGTGATGGAGCTGATGCAGGGTGGAGTTCTTGGTGGCTGAAGAAGGAGATATTTCCACCCATGATGATGGAACTTGGGAGCTTACTGAAATAACTCTTGGTTTAACAAATCCCTCTCCCTGGGAAGTAAACAGCTACACTGGGTGCACACAAACCTGCAGGGCACAAAATCCCTTCAGACCTGCCCTTAGCTACTCACAGGGAAGCTTCTTTCCACACCTCTAGATTGGGAATAGCTAAGGCCAAAATGTCCTCCCGTGGCAAATCTTTGTCTGTGCCAGGAAACTTGCTGGGGAAGTTAATGGAGTCCGGAGAACCTCTTGCATCAAGCTGCCAGTCCTTCCCACTCATGCTGAACCCAGGTTGCACATACCCGAGTCTGTCAGAGTGCATGGGCAGATTAAACCTGAGGGGAGCAAGGATTAACATTCCTCACCAATACGTTGTACTGGGAGACGGAGATGTTGTTGGGATGCACGGTAAGGCGGACGCACTGCTTCATCTCCGAGGCGAATCTCCGAGGCTCGCTGGAGCGCTCACACCGCTCCTTCCTTGTGCACCTGAGCAAACGGGAATAGAGAGGAACAGAGTTAACACAAAGCCAGCCGTGAGGATGAGGATAAACCTGGGACATTGGAGAAAAAAGTCATTTTGGGTGGAAAGTCAACACTGAACCCTCTGGGACTGCACTAGCTGGAAAACCACACTCATGCCCCGGAGCTCTGTGACTCCTGTGCTAGCAGCCGTGGGATCACTCAAGAGGCTGGAGAGTTGCAAGGACACCATGAAAGGAGGAAGGGAGGTGGGTGAAAGCCCCATCCTTTGGGTAGAATGCACAGCAGTAAAGATGCTCTTTCTCTACCCACATAGCAGGTACAGTCCTAAAATCTGACCTGTCCAAGGGCACTGGGACATCTTAGGCAGGGATGTCCTCTTGGAGTAGCAATGCAGAGCCCATGCTCTTCAGCCCTACTGAGATGATTGCAAATCTGTGGTGCTTCGGGGCTGCTGGTACCTCTCTGCTGGAAGGCGCAGCCCTCCAACCCATTGCTCAGCAGCTCCTAAGTAGTCCCTGGCAGATTAAGGGGGTTTGACATCTGGTTAGAAATTACCTGACTAGAGGTACCCAGGGTTGATTCTTTAAAATGGTGGGGTTCCCAATTAGTGAAAGTAGTGGGTGCATGGCACCTGGGCTCCACAAGTCCACGAAGCTTACACTATGCACTAATTATCGTCACCACTGTCACTGCCTGTTGTCTTATCTGTCTGGTGTAAACAGAAGCCAGCAATGTGAATTGGTAGCAGTGTGCCCCGTTTCAATCCAGATTTGTATTTGCTCAGCATAAAACACATCTGTATTTTACTCCACATGCGCTGCCAAGGCCATCGCTTCGAGGAAGATGTCTGCCTAGAAATCCACAGGGTTAATACAAAAGGACAGCTTCAACTGCATGCCAATTACCTTTTGCCATTAAGCTAATGTTATGGACTTGCACGGGGTGTCTTCAATGGATTTTGTTATTAGCAGTGCTATTACCCCCCATTAAAATCAGCTATAAAGACTAAGTGCAGATGTTAAATTATTCACCCACTCCCAGACTTCAGAGTCTTAGTCAGCTCCAAGATCACCCCTCAATGTCCTTGCTCCCTGGAGCAGAGATTGCACCTATAAGCACAGGGACTTTGCAGATGGTTATCTATGGCAACACACGCAAAAGCAACCCAATATACGGCTGAGCCCGAATATTACAAAGCATGGATGCTGGCCGAAACTTTAGGGCCTGGGTGTTTCTAGTGGCTGATGCTAGATAAAATGAACCCCCCCAATTTCAAACTCCTCGCTCCATCTTTCTGTTAGAGGAAAGTTCTGTGTTTCCAGTGGCAGGAATCATAAAGGGTAGATCTCTGCCATTCTCAGCACGCTCTCAGTTTGCTTTGCAGATTTGAGAGCGCCAGAGCAGCATTGCAGCTCCCACTGTCTGTTCCCTAGGAACCTTCATCCCATTAAGTCTTCTTTAGCTCTGCCCCATGCTGGATCAGGAATTTTAAATGTGCAGTCTCTAGAGAGCTGGACGGATAGCCGATTAACTACCCCCAAAACTGTAAGTCCCCTATTGCAAAACAAAAGCCAGGGCAAAATGCTGACCTGAGATTTTTGTAAGCACTTTTAAAAAACAAATAGACACAGCAATCCCATCAAAGCTCTGCAGGGCGTGGGAACTCCTCTCCTGGGAATAGCTCAGAAGGAAACCCTTTTGGGCTCGGTGTCAAAACACAAGCTCCCAGATTCTTCAGGGTGTCCCGCTACCTCCCATTTATTTCCTCCAGCTGCAGCACAACAGAATTGTCTCAAATTAAATGGGCATATACCCAGGCTCAATTCAAGTGTAATAGTACAGTCAGTGGCAAAAACATCCAGCATATTTGCACAGGAGGACAACACATGGGTATAGGTTAAGCATTTAGGAGTGTGGTTTGTATTCCCAGCCCCACCGCTGGGCACAAATAGAACAATCAACATCTTATCTCGCTGTTTACTGGTCATACACGTTTAAGACATGTAACTTCTGATGAAAAACTCACTCTATATTAGACTGAGCAGCCTTGGTGTCTGGTTGTAAAGGTGTGTTGCCATCCAATAATGAAATGATGAAAAACCAAACTACGCCTGGTTTTAATATAATGTTAAGGTTGGAGTGTCAGGCTGTCAGGAATTAGGTACTGCCAGACTGAAAGTAGCTTCTGCACTCCTAAATCTGCTCCCTGCACTCACACACTGCAAGCCAGACATTAATTACAGGATCACACATTATTATTCCTTTTTTCACGGGCGACCTCAGTTCAGCCACTTCCTAACTTTTGACTTTGACTGTCTGACATTTCAATGCAATTTCTCAATTTAAACCAAAGGAGGGAAAAAAACCCTAAACACCCAACTGTGCCTGGTGCTTGAGTCTGATGATGGGGGAGCTCTGCCAAGCTGAACCAAAGCAAGCTGGGCTCTGGGTCACTGGCAGGGTTCAGGCTCTCGAATCAACATCCTTGAGCTAGCAGCATAATTCACCCCAGGTAACTGATCCCAGCTGCTGCATAAATCAAGGCTAAAGGGATAGAGCCGCCTGCCAGTGGGTTTTACAGGTTTGTCCATGCAGAAAGGAGTGATGGGGGCTCTTCTCCAGAGCCTTTCACCCATGCTTTCCCCCATCTCCTCTCCTTTTCCCACCTTATTATCTATTCTGAGCTGAAGCATGTGCAGCATCCTGTGGGTTTACACACCACACTTTCCAGGTGTCTGCCCAGCACCTGCAACTGAGTTTTTTCAGAGGCAAAAATGTGGTGGATTTTCAGGGGAGCAGAAAAAGGTACATACCTGTCATAAAGTAACCTTCTCTCTGCCAAAAACATTCTGCCCTCCCCCAAGAGCAGGGGGGAAACAGCAGAGAAAATTGTTTCAGTATGTGCAGAGCCAAGTGTTGCCCTCCAGCATCAGTCTCTCAAATCCCTGACCGGTGTTGGCTGAAATGCAGAACGCAAAGCACCCAGCCACTGAAGGCAGCTGCCCAGAGGGGACATTGCAGCCCAAAATCTTAAGTTCAGCAAATTGTAAATAAAGGCAAATGGTACTTTTAATAAATAAGTACTTCCAGACACAAGTGTCTGCCTTAGAAATGTGGTCACCTGGAAGGCAGCTGCCTGCACAGGGCAGCAGGACTGTGAAAGGGATAATGAAACATCCCAACCCCAACTAATCATTTCTGTTGTCTCTGTTGAGAGTCTGTGTGTACTTCGGGCCCTGTGAAATTGCTGTGACTCTGCTGCGCGCTCATCTGGTGCGTCTATTATGGCTTATGCAGAAAAAATATCTTGTACTGCCAGTAACTGTTTCGCTTTAGTAAAATACATGTAACTCTAACATGCTAGGTCTGTCAATATGCTGAGATCACTTTCCTCTGCCATATAACCTAATTCAATTCTATTCATGCTATAATTAGCTGGGGCATAACTCCCACCCAGTGGCATCGCATTACATTTAAGACACCTAAAAGAGCATATTCCACTCCTGAAATTATTTGCATAAGATTATGCTGTAGACACGGCACTTCTCTGTACATCTTAATAACACCTGCTATTTCATTATCAGCTGCATCTTTAAAAACTGCAAGCGTCCTGCTTCTGTCCAAACCATTAGTATGAACACTAAGAAACTGGTCCTACCGCTGAACCATGAGGAATGTTATTTCCTCCTCATCTCCCATTAAGAATAAATACCGTTAATGCTAACCCTCTGTTCACCATCCACTAGCCAATTATTTTCATAATGTTAAATTAATACTTTGCGCTTCTATAGCACCTCTCATCTGAGGATCTCAAAAGGCTTTGCCTGGAGCTAATTAAACTTCACGATACCTCCGTGAGGGTGAAACAATACCACGCAGAGACAGGAAAGTGAGGCGTAGACGCATCCATGTCGGAGAGCAGAGCAAAGCCCAGGTCTCCTAAGGATGAGATGCAGGCCCTGGTTTGGGACCCATGAGATTGTGGTTAAATCCCAAGTCTGCCATTTGGGACCTAAAGCAACCTGCTGGGACCACATTCTGCAGTCAGAAGCTGCAGAGGGGTAAGGTGCTATTCTACCTCCGCAAAGAGATGCTAAGGGCTCTTCTGCCTTGCTAGGGCTTGGTCAAACCCAACCCAGACTCATTCCACAACCTTCAGGGTTTGTCTCTAAATGTCCAAGGTTAGAAGGGTTAATCTGAAGTCCAGAAAACTTTGGAGAGTCTGAGCATAGACCCGAGAGCTTCAAGCACCTGGATAGACCAGGTACAGGAAAGTTACGTGCAGTAATCCTCCACCTGCAAGCTCTTTGTTTTCCTACAGCGTGGGTAACAGCTCGTGCTGCTGCAGGGTTGGCAGCCTAACAGGAGGCATGTGTGCCACCTGCATGCTTTCACCTGCCTTTGCCTGTCAGTGAAGGCACATCTCCACTATCCTGCTGTAGAAAAATAACCCAAAACAACCCCCCTACATGCACACAAAACCCCACAAACCAAAAAGCACGACCTTTATTTTTCATCCTGGCCTCTTTTTATCTGTATCTTTGTTTTCTCCATGCCCAACATATGAGGTCCTGAACCTTGCTGCACTCTCACCACACAGTCCTGCAGAGCCTCATCCCCATTCTATCAGTTTACCCCAAAGAGTCACCCTTGTACTTCTCTGGAGCATTGCACCTCTCCTTCCTCCTACCTTGGACTGTTTCTTTGCCATCCAGACCTCGTGGGATCCAGACTAATGATGATAAAGTGACTGTGATATTAACATCTGCAGGGAATGGAGCTTGGTTCAGGAGGCTTAAGGTATAAGAAAGATCTTTTCTGTGTAGAGGCTAAGGACAGGGGGAAAACTGGGGGGGAAAGATGCTGTCTGCAGAGCGAAGGAAGCAGAGGAATTGTGATGCCAGGAAGTGCGTGCTAACTGAGGGCATCCCTCATGCGAGCAGTGGGGTGGGACAAGTGCCTCCAATGGGGATATTTCTCTGGCCCTCTCACTTCTTGTCTATCCTTCCATCCCACCACTGCCTGAAATTCTTGAGTTTACTTTGGGTAACTGATTTCTTAGGGAAATGAGAAGAAAGTGTTCAGAGGTTGGCAGAGCTGCTGACGCTCTTAGGACCCGAACCAGAGCATCCCTGCAGATCTTCAGCTCCTTTTTTTCTTGCACCAGGATGGAGCCACATGCTGCACAGAGAGCTCCACAGACCAAGATCTCTAGCCTTGTTTCTGGCCATTCATTAGAGATAAACTACTCCACAGTCCCATGAGCTCTAAAAAATTAAAAGCATTTAAAGGCATGTGGCCCTTGTGCCTGGCCTTTCTAGTGGTAATTATTTTCTAAGACATGCAAAACCCTGATAAGATCATGCAGTGAGTTTCTTTTATCATTTGGGCTTGTAGGGTCCGAGGTGCTCAGCTGCTCCACAGACCCATGTGGTGGCCTGGGGCCACAAGGCTTCCAGAAGAGGTGGGAAGTTGTTCTGCTAATTTACACCATTAGCCAGATCTGGTGGGTCTCTGCTGGAGACCAAAGAAACCAAAACCCTGAGCAGACTAAATAGACAGAGACAAATAGTCCTGGGAGGAGAAAGCCAAGGAGAAAGTTTCTGTAAATCTTTTTTTCTTTTTTTTTTTTTCTGTGGGGAGGTGGAAATGGTCCAGTCAGAAAAAACAACATGTTTTCTAGTCCTGACTGAGTCTTTCTTGTTTATATCCATAGCTGTTGAAAAAGAAAAGATTCTGATTCTCTGGTTTGGTTTTTTCCTTCATTTTTCCAGAAACAGACTGAAATATCCAACTTTTCTAATGCAAGATGCACAAAAAATGTCAGTTTTCTGGCAATGGAAAAGGTCTTATCTGCAATTTTGTCAATTAAAAACAATTTTCAAGACAATAGAGTGGTGATTGGATCTGATCAGAAATTGCTACTCAGAACAGAGGGGTTTTCTTTTTGCAAATGGCAATTAGTGCATTACACAATTCTTTTATTCAGGGGAAAAAAAAAAAAATCTTACCATTAAAAAACATGAATTCCCAGAAATAAAATACAAACACATTAATCCTATTTGGAGAAGCCTCAGCATTTGATGCACAGCGGTTTTCTTTTGACTGCTTTTGCATTGCAAGACTCAATCTGGCCAGTGAGATGGACTCGTAGGGAAGAAGAGGGCCATGAAGTGTCTGTCTTGGATGCCAAAGGGTGAGGGGAGCAGCGTGAGAGACAGATCAATGTTTTGGGTCAGCTCAGCAAAATGAAATTACACCTTTCCACCACCTCCAAACAGGCAATTTGTGGACATCACTGTTTTGAAAAAGGTTTTGACATTCCAGCTTTCATTTCTGATTCCAAACAGTAATATTTCCTGTGCAAGGGACAAATTCACTCACCCTTTGACAGAATAATCACAGCTGCCCTTTCCTTACTCGAAGTTGCAGATGGGAACCCGTGCACACTCCATTCACACTCACCAGGAGTGACCACTGGGGCTAGATGGGACATTTTACTGGGACACAGGTCCAATGTTGGGATCTCCATTTGCCTCCCCAACCTGTCCACTGCTAGACATTTTGTTGTTGTGGTGTGGGGTCACTTGCACTGAGGTCCTCAGCTTGTGCAAGTTGGAGATGTTGCCCCATCACATTCCTCACCCCTTCCCAGTTCTGTGGTTCTTTCTTTGGACGTAGTTTCCCACACTTTTCTCTTATATCTTAAGCTTTTCCCCTTAAATTCTTAATGTCTTTTGGTCCTACCTTCTTTTCTCCTCAGGTTGTCTGTCTGTCTGCTTGACTTATCATCAGAGTTGTTGTGTGTGTCCTAATCTCCTCATGCCCGTTCAAGAGAAAATAGGGTATGGGAAAAGAGAACATGGATGTGGGCGGAGCAGTGATGGGGACATGAGGAGAGGGAAGGAGGGAGGGGACAAATGGACCAGCAGACTGATTGTATGTCCCAGACTCTGTGAGGACAGAGATGTGCAGGGCTGGTGTGAAAACCCACATGGTCCGAGCCACAGGCACTCCTACCTCTTCCCAGTCTTCATGGTCTGACCTTTCTGCCACTTCCAGTTGTCTCCTTGCCCAGGATACATTCAAGGAGAAAGATCAGGAGAAGAGTAGAGGGGACAAAGGGAAACTTTCAGGGAAATCTTATTTAGGTCTCAATTTGAAGACCCTGAAAAGCCCAGATGGTCCCTAAAGCGAGACAGAGGAAGAGGCAATGATTTTCCTTTTCTTCCATCTCTTCCATTTCCAAGGGGAAATCTGAGGTTTCACAGCCCAGCAAGAGTCCACGGTGAGGCAGGCTGCACTTACAGGTGGCTGGCAAGGTTCAAACTGAAGAGGATCCCCCATCCCTAGCTCAGCACAGACCAACAAATTGAGAATTTGAAATCGCGTGGGGAGTGCAGGCATGGCCCAGTAACAGCCTTCCTTGCCTCCAAGAGGAAGGGTCACTGCCTCCAAAATTAAATAACAGAAAGGATGGCTGTTCCTCAAAATCTTTGGTCTTGTATCACACCAGCATTTGTGTCCTGGGCAAAGCTGGAGCAGGCTATAGGAGCTGAGAGGTGACAGGGAGACTTCTGGCATCATTTATTTAAGGTTATAAACTTGGGTTTTCCTCTCTCTACACAAAACCAGGTAGCTTCTGCCAGAGGGTCACGTTCCCCAAATGAGCATGGGCTGATGTTCTACCAGTGTCCCCAGCCCACCTTCCCAGCACGACCCAAGGGTTCCTGTGTCTGCTCTGCCCAAAATCCTTGCTCAGAGGCCAGAGGGGTCACCTACTCCATCAGACAGGTAGATCGGCGATGCCTTTTGCAAGGTGGTCAGCAGAGGGAGCTCAGTGGAAGTCAAGTGCAAACCCTCCTAATGGCATTTTCAGCCAGGGCTGAGGACAGGAGTCTGGGAAAGGGACTGCAGGACACAGAGATGCCTGTCTGTGGGAGGCCCTGGAGATTCAAGGATCTGTCTGCAATGGTCTGAATCGGTCTCATCAGTCCAGTCCCTCTTTCAGGTTGAGGTGCAATATGACAGTTTCATTTTTCATTGGGGAAAAGTTGTTGATTTCCTGGTTGGAAGGAAAGATGAGACAGAAACAGAGCCATTAAAGAATCTAGGAAACCAGGGATGTAATAAGGGGTTTGTTTTAGCCAAAGTCTGACCAACATGTCGAGTCGGCTTTGTGTCTCCTGAGATGCCTTTACCACAAGGGGAGAGCAAGGCTGGGGAAGAAGGGAGCAACTGAAATTTGCCTTTCTCTCTGCTGGAGCCAAAGCAATTTTCTGGCTGGAGTCAGGAAAAAGAAGGAGATTCAGTCCCACTTGCATGTAAAGTTTAAGGTCAGTTTTAGCAATGTTTTGACATTTCCGGGTTCCCTCGGGGTCCTAAGAATAGCAATGCCATAAATGTCGAGACGCAGATATAACTGACCTTAAACTTTACGTGGTGAAGTGGCGAATAGCCATCCCTCCCTGTCTACTCTTTGTGGCCTCCAGGTTGCCCTCCATCCCTGCCAGAGGATGGCTGAAATCCATCTCTCCCTGGCAGGGATGGAGTTAAATTTTGTCCACTGCCTGGGATAGTCTATTCAGGACAGAAAGCCAGGAGATGCTACAGGAAAAGAAGGACAAACTCAAACCGAGGTCATTCACAGATTCATTCCTGGGAAACTTGTCCCGTCAGTGAGAGGAGGGGAAGCTTTCTCAGCAAATTCATATGCATCTGAGGAAGGAGTTGGACCCTTGTTTTCATCTTTGGCCCCAATCATGAACAGGCTTGCCTCCCTGAAAAACCTGCTCTTTGGGAATCAAAGATGAGCATGGAAAAAGAGGGGTAAAGGGCTTATTGGGATGGCCTGGGGAAGCCAAAGCAGTGGGTATTTTTAACTGGGGGTATTTGGGGACCCAAAGGCCTGTGGATTCTTTCAAAGAGACATGGAAAAGGTAATTCAAGAAAACTGAAATTTACTCTTTGGAGTTTTGAATCTCCCCAAGGCAATTTTTCAGGGAGCAGGAGCCACAAAAAGTTGCAGACCAGTAATCAAAGCTCACCCCCACCCCTGCCCTTTTCAATGTCCAAGTGGGGACAGCCCTGGGGCAAAAGACCAGAAGTCCCCTCTGTCCTTGGGCTGCAGTTCAGGGAGGGAAATGCCACCCTGCCAAGCTGCCTCTTCCCTCCATGTCTCCTGCCCGCTGCCACCGACCCTGTCATTTCGCCAAATAGAGTGAGGATGCTAATTGCTCTGCCTGCTAATCTATTCTAATGCATGGTAATAGAAGCCGAGTTTCTGCCCTGATAACTCTCCTGGCTTATGCTGCAGAACGGCAATCCCACCGCCCGCCCGTTATCTCTGTCCCCAGGTGGGCTCCTCCCTCTATCACAGCAATTGAATAAACCCACCCCCGGAGGCCCGCGGGGCGTGGGTGCAAGGGATTTACTCCTCCATCTCCCGCCCTACAAAGCCAGGCACTCCATCAACAGCATCCCTCCCCCGTGCTTTGAGGGATTTCATGCCCCTTTCTCCTTCCCCTCACCCCCCTCCCCAAATTTCCAGAGCTGCAGATTGTCTTCTCCTTCTAATCTTGCCTTGGGGCGGGGGGGG
>NW_020799092.1:79355957-79377953 GCF_003259725.1 Athene cunicularia
GGGGGGGGGGAGCCTGGGTTGGTCCATCAAATGCAACCTGCTCTTCAGCCCCAGCCTGCAAACAAAGGTTCAGTGATGGCCCAAGGACCACACCAGCTCATGCACCACTGGGGCGCAGCCAGGGACAGGCGATTTGTGTGTACACATGCGTGTGCCTCTGTAGGCAGATCCCTGATGAGCATTTTGATGGCTCATTCAAGCCTGAGATGAACAGGAGCATTTCACATGCAAATCCCTGGAAACTTGGAGCCTTTGTCCAATGAAGAATTGGAAATTGTTCACTGGCACAGGGGAAGGAGAGTGTGGAAATGAGGGAGGGGGTCTGCGGAAGGTGATGTTGAAATACACTCATCACCTGGTACTGCTCAGCACTGCAGAAAGGCTCTGTTCCTCCCATGACAGACATCGTGTTCCAAAAGACCTCAGAAAGCCCCAGCGAGCCCTACAGCATCAGACAACAGCCGAGATTGAACAACTTTATGGTGGGGACTTGGCTCCAGGTGGATCCCAGCCCCAGGCTGCAGGTGGTGGTGGCGTTTCAGCCTGGGCAACTCTATTTTCATTGTCTTCAGTTTACAAAGAAACTGAGAAGCCCTGGCTTGTTGATTCCCACCTACCATTGCAAACTCATTCAATCCCGTTGGAAATGCAGAGGTGCCTGGAAGAAACCTATTCCCCACTGCAGAAGCAGTCTGAAAAAAAGCCAACAGGCGTGTCTGACATCTGGGAGGATGGGTATCACCTGCCTTCATCCACTGACCCTTTCCAACCTCTTGCAAGGGTCAAAGCTATAAGGAAAGGATATCTCTGAAGCCCTAGGGTCTCTGCTTTGCTGTCCCTTAAATCACAGCCCTCTGAATCCTTTTGTTGCTGCACTAACCAGGCACAACACTAACCTGGAAGCTAAAGGCAGGAGGAGTATCTCGGAGCACAAAATCACAAGCAGCAGGCAGAACTCAAGCCAAAGGCACGTATGTGAACTGCAGACAGTCCAGAGCATTGGGGTGGTCCACAAGAAAAAAAAATCACAGGAATCTGCCTGGAACTGCCTTTTGCCATCTGTCCATAAAAGACTGGGCTTCAAATGAAGATGGAAAATCCCCTGAAGATTCAGCTGAAGGCTACCTGAGTAATACAAGCTTCTGTCTCTGAGGAGGCAGTAAAATAACTTTCCCAGCCCTGAATTCACTTACAGTCATTTTAAAGAAAATTAAAAAAGAAGAAAGCGAGAGAAAGGGAACAAGGTTGCAAGATAAGGCAAGTAATTAATGAACAAAATTACTTTTCCCAGAGAGCATCCTATCATGGTGCTTCCTATTCATGCTAATAATATTTGTGAGTGTCTTTCCCAGAACCTGGGTAGATAACACCTACACTCTCCTGTGCTCCTACGCGCTTTCCTCTGCAAGGGCTGATGCAAATAATTTGTACAAAGGGGCCAAAGTTCTTCGTTCATGGCCTGATTCAGATGCCTTGGAACATCATCCCTGCATTCTTGTGGGAGCTTTTCTCAAGTAACTCCGGAGAAAGGTGTTTAGTCTTTTCCCTGTCACTGTGGCCCAAAAGCCCAGGCCTTCAGAAAGGTAAAATTTTGAATGTGCTGCTCAGAGATTGGGCTAATCCAAATGAGTGATCCCGAGGCTTCCTCCTGAATCACTGCCGAGACTGCAGTGAGACCTAGAGGTCCTATGAAAAGGGTGGGAGGTTCTGGTGCCACTTCAGCCTCACCTCTTAAAAGAATAAGCAGGGCAGGAAAACTGCAAACAAGGAGCACAGCATCTTGTTTAAGGAGGTTTGCAGGGACGTTTGGAGAGCCACGGGAAGCACATTGTGAGGGATCTCCCACTTATAGAGATACTGAATCACTGACAGACTCAGCCAGCATGCAATTTAATTGCTTTTTTACTGTTAGCATCTGCTGTCCTGACTTGGGGAAGCATAGCAAGACAAAACATTTCCACAGAACAGACTGACTGGGCTTGAGCACTGTTTATTGAAATCCCCCACCTCTAGAAACCCCTTGCCCCAAGCAGTTTTACCCAGAAAGGTGCAGGGCACAGGGGACCCACAGAGTTTCTCAAACCAGGCTTTACCTCCCCATTGCTGATTTTGACCTTCATCAATATTTCCTTTTTCATATCACGCTTCAGCTTCTTCTCTTTCCTCCTTCTCCTGCCTGTATGCATCCATCCATCTGCCCATGTCCCCCGGCAGCAGAGCCAACAGACAGTGACTTGTGCTGTAGCTCCGGTATTTGCTGCTGGCAGAGACAATTCTTCCCTCTGGGCCCAAACTTTCCCCATGCTTTGCTGCAGTACAATTAGAAGCCTGAAAAAACCACAGGATAGCACAGAGAGAATAGCCATAGCATAGTTCATTAAGTCCCCATTACCTGGAAAGGTGCCCCAGACCTGGGAAGGGAGGACTCTGGCTGACCCATTGTTCCAGCCAAAAAGGAGAGGCACTCTGTGCAGAGTTAAGCCTCACTGGGGAAAAGTAAGTCAAGGAACCTCTTAGCACAGGCTTGACTTTCTCTGTGAAATGTGAGATCACTGTGATGGGATTTTCTGCCTGGAGAAGACAGGTACCCATGCAGTTTCACCAACCCAACCCAGACCATGTAAGAAACTGCCAATCCATCTCTAAGGTATTTGTCTCTTCAGAGCTAGAAAAAAAATCAAGGGATGAGCTGGATGAACAGCCTTCTCAGGGTCATAAGTAAAGGATAAAATGTGCTTACATGGTAGATTTCAGCCCTCACATGGCTGATGCACAGGATTTTGGTTAGAGCTAGAGCTTTCCAACTACCTAAGTCAGGATTTCACCCCAACTCTGACACAAATAACAATAAAATCCCTACCCAAAGTATGCCTCATCCTGACTTCCACAGTGATCTTCACACTGTACACTAGGAAGTGGAATTTGGGGGGCAGAGGAACAAGAGGAAAGATAGAGCAGGAAGGATTTTAATCTTAGTTTGCTGCCCTTCTCTGCCCAAGCCTACTCCAGCCAAAAAGTCAGAGAACAAGCTCAGTTCCCCTCATCCTAAGCCTCTTCTCTCTGCTATACACTAAGGGGTACATCAGGCAGCTCCCTCTACAGTGGTTGCCTACCCATCAAAGGGAGCAAGCAGGCTCTGCAGCAAGGTTTGGAGTTGAGCAAGACTGGGTCTCCACTCTTGGCTCCACCCAGAGCCCACTCATAAGAAACAGAAGGACCAGGACTTCAGACCACCCTAGAAATGATCCTTGCTTCATCCTTCTGCTGCTTTAACCATTCAGCCAAAAGGAGTTCCTCAGGCATTATTCTCCTAAAGCACCAGGAGCTCCTAGTCTGGTCTGGCACACCCCACTGAGCCTGCCCCTCACACTGAGACGCACAGGAAAGCACTCCCTGACCCGAGGCTTTGCTAGGCATCTCAGCTAATACTCCAGCTTCAAGGAAAAGGCTGTTGGCACGTGATGTATGAATTTCCCCTCATCCATGCGTGGCTGGAAGGGATGGGTTACACACTGAAAAATTGCTGTGGTGCTGCGAATGACCTCCAGCAGGCTGGGTTGTCAGAGGCGCCGCAATAGAGCCATTTATTATGCATTCCAGGTGTCCATCTCCCGCATACATTTTCCTAGTTTCCTTCTCTTTAAAAGCACATAGTTTCTGGAGAGAACTTGCACGGTGCTCTTCTGCGGGAGAGCTGAGCACACACACGACCAATGTGATCAAGCAATGTCCATTTATTACAAATAATTCAGCCCTTTTATAATGTTCTCCCGCACACATGAGTAACATGCAGCACAAGTCCTCAAGATTGGACAGTTAACTTAGCCTGCGCTTTAAACCTCCTTATGATTGGATAAAAAGTGCCACATCAGCTATGCCAGGCTTCCTGCCTTGTGGAACTTCCTCTTCCATCCCAACCCCTTCCGGGGGTTGTTTGTCTCCTCGAGTTTCTCCCCCCTCATTCAGGGTCACATCCTTATCGCATTCGTGCTTGGATGAGGCTCTTATCAGTCTTGTTCTCATGCAGGATTGCTCACATGGCCATTCTCTCCCAGAAAGCCCTCTAGAATCCCAACACTCTTCTCTGGGAAATTCTGAGATTACTGGGTGAGCAGAATAGCCATGTTGCATTGATGGATGTGAAGGGAGTCACTGTGGGAAGATGTTATTTCTTCTGGCTGTGACAGTGCAGAGCAATGCTACGACACTGTGAGGTGACAGTGTGGATCCAGGGTGGGTAGGTGGTGGGAAAGGTCTGGGGATGCTGAAGGAGGTGGGAATTCAAGTGCAGTTCATGATGTTGTCTCTCATGCACGATCCACCTGTACGAGACATCTTCTCCCATCATGATAATTTGTTATGGGCAAGAGTACAACTATGCCCTCAAAGAGCAAGAGAGTCCTGCTAGACTTGTCCTTCAGGATCAATCCTATAACATCCAATCCGGAATCTTGGATTCAAACCATCCATCTTATGGGGGGGTGCCAGAACTCAGGTTTTTAGTTGCATCTTGAAGGGACACAATAGCCTAGCACTGAGGGAATGACTAGGCAGCAGAAACAGAGTCCATAGTGCATTTGTGCTCTCAAGTGGGTTACAAATTAAGGGGAGGACTCCTTCAGACAGCCTGGTTGGAGCTAGAGTCAGGCTGATGCTTTGCATGTAGGGAGATGATGGCATAGAAAGGTCAAGGGCAGATTTGGCAATAGGCTGAAGTTCATTGAGTCCCACTTTAACGATCCTGCTCCAACCTGCACAACTTGCTGAGGGAAAGCAGAAGTGGGGACATCAGGTGGTGGGACGGGCCCTAGCGTGCTCATCCTCACTCATCCCTGACCCACTGAGATGGCAAAAAACTTCAGCACTCAGGCCCAGGGCAGAGCCAGGCTCACCTGATTCAGAGAGCTGATAAACTCAGGATGCCTCTGCTCCTGACATCTTGGTGTTGGAGGAGGTTTGGACCAGCATTTATCTCATACTGCAGATGTGTCCTGGGTAGCGTGGGTAGGCTGGCAGAGCCAGGAGACAAAGGGTGCTTGGTGCAGGCTCTGACCCACCCCTTCCCCTGCTGCAGCCTTCCCTGCAGCCTGGGGTGTTAAGCATCATTTGAATCTGGTGCAGTGCATGAGGTGAAGGTGTTATTATTCAAGCCACTGGTTCCAATGAGATTATCCAGTCTAATGGAGCAGCTTGCATGGACCTCCTCTAAGCCTGAATTTTCACTGTCAGAGAATCCCCAGTCAAGTGGAAAATTAGTAGAAGGGAAGAGGGGGTTGTGGAGGGGAGAAGGGAGGGGATGATTAAGTTCTCTAGAAATTAATTCATAACTAGAGAAATGGAAATAATAACTCCCCAAGCCGATGGACAATCCCCAGCAAACACATTTCAATTTGGAAGCCAGCTTTGCTGCTGTTGCATCGTTTGCTTTCTGGCTCACACTGCTTCATTGATTTAATTTTCCACCCAAGGTGTTGACTTTGTCCTCAGATTGTGGCTCCTGCTTTCTCCCTGCCAAGGCTCGAGCAGTTCAGAGCCGCCTCGCTACCCCCAGCCACCCAAACCGCAGCACCCAGTGTAGGGCAGGTCCAGTGGAAAGCGCTGGCTGGAAGTGAGGGTAGAGCTGGAATAATGGCTGGGGAAGAGACAGGAGGAAAGGAAAGGGAAAAAAGGAAAGAAAGGAAGGACCGACCTCACGTTTTAGTCCTCTTCAGCTTTTTTTCCCCAGGAATGGATCCCAGTACTCAACAGGTTTAGAAGCTCTTGTGCAAAGTACACATGCATGCTTGGTGGAGTTCACAGCCCGTTTCACCCTGACAGCAAAACGTGCTTGTCTCTACAGTATATTGTGATCCAACAGACCCTCTGAGGGTAAGACAGGACTTGGTCAAAGCTTCTAGACTGTCGAAGCTGCAACAAGCAGTTTGTTGGGTGAAGCAGCTTCCAAACACAGTTGGATATTCTGTTCAGAGGCAGCAGGACTCACCTCCATGGCATTATTTAATAGCAGTGCTACATACAGCAGCTTGGATCACAGTATAAGCTCATAAATGGTGCCCTATGGCCTCACTGTCAACAAACCATATCCTCAGCCATCAAAAGCCAGACCTATTGCCCAACAGCTGGGTGGACCTGGGAAATGGTAAAATTGCAATGCAGAGCTTTTGGCCCCGAGGTGCCAGGGCTGTGGGTTCAACTGAATACCAGTTAATGAACAAAGAGGTTGGGGCATGCGGGGGACAGCGGGTCTCCAGCGGTGAGGGGTTCCTGAGCACAGAGCTCTGCTCAGCTGCTTGGCAGGATTTGCACACACAGCCGCCCCAAAATGGCCTTGAAATGGGGGTGGAAAGAGTTAACAATTGTTTACCCGATTCCCCAGTGCAGCTCGGTAAAATGTTACTGCTTCCCAGAGGCACGAAATATAATTTTGCCTTAAAGGTTAATAGTATTCTACTCACTGAAGAAAGAAACGAGTGCTTGAAAAGCTCTTTCATTAGGATCCCAGCCTGCTGCACTTCAGATGGTACCCAGGGCTCTGACCACCAAGGGGACCTGGCCTCTCACAGCCAAAGTCTCCTCTCCCTCCTGCACAGCCAGCACCAGACCCTCTGTTTGCAAGAAAGATCTCTTTCCGGGGATTCAGAAGTTTCTAGCACTGAATTTAAATTAAAGGCAATACTCATGACCTTGGGCAAGACTGAGTGACTTACTCGTGAAATGCAAGTGATATTTCTGAGTGCTTTGTGGGGATTTATTATCCTTTCTAACAATAAATGCACCAAAACAGAGCAAAAAATGACCAGTCCTCGTGGCAGGGAGAAAGCTGAGGGTCCTCAGCAACCAGAGACTGCCCAGGAAGAACTACCCCAAGCAAGCCCACTCCTCGCTGAGTCTCTGACCCTCCCCAAGCGCACCCTCAGTAGCATTTGGGGGTACAGTGCCCTCCTGCTGCAGAGCAGAGGATGCATCCACAGCTGCCAGGTGGTTGGTAACTGGGAATATACTTTGATGAGGAAGCTGTGGCCTTTACGTGCTCTAAGCCTCTCCCAGAAGACAGGGATGATGGAAAACAAAGCTGCTCATATGTGTAAATAGGCCAGGTATTGTGATCCACATGCTTCCTGCACCCACAGTGGCTTTAGCTCAACTCTAGACTGCCCGATCAGAGAGGGTCTGGTCATGCAGACACTGTCTAGGTCCTTCTGGGGTGTGAGGGGCATCTCACAGTGTCTTGTTGTTGTCTGTGAAGCCTGTTTCAGGACGGGTTGTTCTGGTCTCTGGCTGAATTATTACAGATGGTGTTTCCCCACATTCAGCCCTCCTGGACTGCTTCTGCATGGGAACAGGGGCCAGCACTCAGACACTGAAGGATGACACGCACTTGATGGGTCTCTCTTCAGACTTTCTTCCAAACACAGACTGGTAGGTCAGCTGTGGGGGCATCAGGATGACCTGAACATATTCAAGATTGTGTTTAATTGCCAGTGTGTGAGTCTGCAGCACACACGTGAGGCTCAGAGGCCTTCTGCTTCAATCTTGCTCCTGGTCTCTGCTGCACACTGCCTCCCAAAGCCCTGGCCTGGGCTCAGCATCATCACGAAACAGGCTGACAGCTGCCTTTTGCCCAGTAGTCAGTAATGGACATAAAGGCAAAATAGTCACTGAGACAAATATAAAATACAGGGCTCTTCTCCAAGGTCCGTGTCTTATAGACTGACGCAGGATGCAATGCCAGCACGGTGTCTCCTGAGCCTCCCAGCAGATCCATCACCTCCCCCAGCAGCTCAGGAGAGGATGTGAGCCACAAAAGGCAGCAGAAAGCTAATCTGTTTGCTATATAAAACAGCCAATAATATGCAGGACATTTCCTATTAACCACCACACATCCAGACAATTACTCTGATTGATTCCAATCAGGTTTTACACTGTGCTTTATCCATCAGCACAAAGCTTCACTGCCTGTTAATATCATGGGGCAAACCATTCTTAATGGAGGCTGCCAAACAGTATAGCGTCAGCATTAGCAGTCACAAGAATTGATGAAGTAAATGCAGCGTTAGGATTGCTCGGGTTTTGCAATCTCTGTATGGAAAGTGCAATAAAAAATCTATTAGAGCATCCACACAACAGCAAGCTCACCAATAACTCTCCCTGTGTTCTGAATAAATTTCTGATCCGATGGAAAGGGCTGAAGATATATGGAAAGGACCTCGAGGTATATGTCTTCTACAACCATTACACATGCATGATACTAATGTGGTGGATGGATGGATGGATGGATGGATGGATGGATGGATGGATGGATGGATGGATGGATGGATGGACGGACAGATGGGCAGACAGGCAGAAGATCTGTTTCATTCCCTGCCTGCCTTTTAGCGGGACTAGGAACTTTTCCCCCCTCTCAACTCAAGCAGAAAGGCTGTCATCTTTGTGGTTGTTCTTTTTAACATGTTTTCAGTAGGCACAGTGATCAAAAACGGAGGCTGCTGAATGTAAGAAACAGACGTCTCCATGAAATTTAGAGACATTAACCAACTATTACCTTCTGAAGACAGGGATGAAATTGATTTTTGCCTCTGTCCCCTGATCCGATGCCAAAAAGTCACTGCGCAGCAGAGAAGAAGGATGCAGGAGGAGGATGCTGTGACCCAGAAGCAGCAAGAACAACTCAACTAGGAACATATAAATAAAGAGGCTGTGACCCCAGACACACCATGGATGCATGAAGGAAAGAGCGATCAGTATGGAGAAGAAATAATCCACAGAGCTGCTGTTAACGTCAGAGCACAGGGATATGAGTTTACAGAGCACTTGAATATAGTTAATGTGTGAGGTGTGTGCATATGCACACACACACACACACACACACACAATGTGTACACAGGTATCTAGCCAGATATCTAGAGAGAAGAGGATAAAACCTCAACCCCCAGCACTGAAACAAGCCCCCAGTGAAGAGGGTGAGAAAGGAAAGTTCCCATGGGGGACTCTGCAGGGTGAGAGCAACTGGGACCTTCCTCAGGAGTGAGGAGATGGCCAAACTGTTCCAACAACCACTGCTGACGACATTAGAGCCCTTCCAGCCCCAATGGACACAGCCACTATCTCTCCCCATGAAACCACCAAATCAGTAATGTAACACGTCCAGCTCGAAAGTTTTGGCTCTAAGTGACAGTTCCACCACCATGGGCACGTCTTACTTATTCAATCAGAAAATCTGAAATTGGGACATATGTCCCAAGTCCGTCCTTCCACTCTGTGCATGTTTTTAAAGCATCTCCTAAAGGCTGTTTTCCAGTCCTCTCATAGGTGCCTTACTGACGTGTTTCTGCCACTTCTAGTAGGAAGAGTACTCCACAAGCAGATGAATCTCTGTGCCAGAGATTTTCCTGATGGCAATCTCAGGTTATTGGCAGTCCACTTCCAGTGAACCACACTGCAGGATCCCCGTCCCACCCTGATCATCTCTCCGATAACCTGTTAATTGCTTTACCTGCAGGATGTAGATTTAGCTACTTTGGCCAGAATGACATGTTCCTTCATTCACAGCCTGCATTAAATAGGACTTTATTCAGTCTCATGGATAAATGGCTACTCTCTGGGGAGCTGTTCTTGCTCATTCCATGGCTGAATAGGTGCCAGTATGGATTAAAATCTTGCTAGCACTGTATAATCTTGTATTTTCAGTTCACCAGAACTACAAATTACCAGCACTACTGTAAACTAGACCTTGATCTCCAGTGGATGCTTGTGAACACCTTTAGAAACTGCCTTCCCCCACCATCAAATTTCTCATTATTTTTTTTCCCCGATCAGTTTTTACCCATTTTTTCCCTTCTTTCCCAGTAGTAAAAACCCCACACTTCCAAAGTGCTACCAATAGCATGCATGTAAAATACCTTTGACCAAAGCTCTGGGTTATTTTATCAGATGTCGAGGAGAAAAAGGAATGGCAAGCAGCCCGGAGCACTGATCGGAAAACCTGGTTCAGCTTATTAATTTGAACACCTGGCATTGGCTGTCTTGTGCATCGAGGTCCATAATATGGATTCCAAATAATTAAAGGAAGGTCATGGGCAGGTACAGACCTTCTGCCTTCACTGAAGCAGCCAGCTCAGGCACACCGGGTGGGGAATGCTGACCTCAGATATATGTGGAGGCCTCATTTCTTGTCAATGATTCAATATCTAATTAAAGTTTGTGCAGCACCCATGTAGTGATTTGTTGGTGTCGCTCTAAAGAAGGATCAGTTGGACCAGCACTCTGTGAGAAAGCAAATCCCTATTCCTACTCTCTGGTCTGCAAAAATCCCCTGAAATACAAATTTTATACCTTGTGTTCTGTAATAACCTTGAACTCTTCCCTCAGTTTCATGGGTACACTGATGTTTAAAGGAAAGAATTAGGGATTTCTATCCATGGACTTGCAAAAGAGGAAATGGATGTATGTGGAAGACCAGACACAGGGAGCCCTAGTTCCTTCCCTAGACACAGACACATATGCTGCAAAATTCGGAGTAGAAATCAGTACATCAGATGAGTGACAGTGCCAGTTTGCAATGACACAAGTATGGACCTGGCTGGAGGCAGGGGAGAGAGCTTCAAAGATATTTTAAAAACTAACTCCTTTGGAGCAATAATTGTGGTACATCCTGAGAAACGTGCTCCAGCTAGGGAGCTTTTCTTGTTACAAGTCTGTGCTATCAGTTACAGGGACTGTAGGGTGCTGGGTGACGCAGACAGTCAGTGCCTATTTCTACCCTGCTACCAGGTTGAGCTTTGTTTTTTTCTTCCAGATTTCCTCCATCCCTTCAGACACAGCTCAGTCTCAGTTTGTGTTTATTTTACAGATTTCTTTCCTTACTTTCACACTCAAATCCTTAGCAATTATCACATGCAAAGAAAGGAAATCCTCAGCACCAAGAAGTCGATGTCTGGAGGTAGCTGAAAAGGAGAAGCCAGCAGCAGCAGCAAGTCCGATCCCTCTTTGGCACAGGAAACTTGTTAGAATAACTCTTCCTCTATTCCCAATCTGGCCAGAATGGATATCCACCAACTCAACCAAGAGCTCACAATGGGTACAGCTCTCACGTGGCAAGGTGAAATGCACTACAAACATCCATATTCAGGGATTTCTCAAATTTAGGAGTAAATAAGTCTCAGATCCAGAAGGATCCATTCAGTAATTCCCTGAAGACTGAGTGTAGCCCAGGGATTTCTCTACTCTCCTATCTCTCATGACCTTGTCACAATGACTGGCAGGTTGGATTTTAGACCAGACTGTGGCTGTGACATTGCCACACCTCACGCTGGAATTGTTTAGATGAGCGGATAAAGGTGTCATTCAAAATCTATCCTTAAAGCATCACCCATTACACACCCAGAGGAAATCCATAAATCCAGCACACGTCCTCCCTGTATGCTTGGAGGAAGTAAATGCTTTGAGTCACCATTTTTCTGAACGTAAAACCTGAGATCCACAGGAGAAACATCACTTGCCCATCGTGTGTCTATGGCAGAGTTTTAAGTGGAAACCAGGAATCCTGATGCCTGGTCCCCAGGGAAAAAGACCACTTCATGGGACTCACCATGACAACACTGATACAAACTTCATCAGCTGCAATCAAAGACAAGAAAACAAAGGATGAGATGGAGGGAGACAGAAAAATAACTGACTTGAGATGATGAGATGAGCACACATTTTAATGGGTATTTGGACTCCCTGCCGTTGCTGCTGAAAGGCTTCTGCCACGATCTTGGCTTCCCCTTCATGCAGTTACTGAGCTAATCAAACACCGTTCAGCCCGGCGCTGGACTGCTGTCCAACAAAAGCCGCATCTGGTGAGAAGGAGATGGAGTTTCTGAGCAGGACCACAGGGTGGCTGAATGGAAGAGAAGCCCCCGCTCCAGGCAGCATGGGGCAATTGCCAAACATTGTCTTGCTTGACATCATGTCAAAGAGCCAAACCAGCCAACCAGGTCAACATCAGAGCCAAAGCCAACTCCAAGTCACACTGGGCAGGGTGAAGAGCAAGTTTATCAATCAAATGTCTGCAAAGGGCTTCCAGACACATCCTGGCTGGATGGACATGGCAAAGATACTCTACATCAGCTGCGCTGTGATCACTCAGTGCCGTGCTGGTAAAGCCACAGATCAGGGGACCTTTATTTAAGAGATGTTCAAACTGCTGCTTGAGAGACACTTGAAAATACAGAAACATAGAAATGAATGCAACAACTCAGCTCAAATATCCGTATAGCCGTTCATCCTGTCTCCAATAGCAGATACTTGCGTGGAAAAAAACAATAAAATAGGGATTATAGAGTGAAACTTCTCCTGCTTTAAACTCCCAGCTTCCAGCAAGCAATGACATAGGAACTGACTGACCTGGAGCCTGCAGTGATGTCATCGTATTGAACAGCTCTCAACAGATCTTCCTTTCATTAATTTGTCTAATTGCTTTCCAGACAGTTGTATTTCTGGCCTCTGTAATGTGCTTCACAATGTTGCACAGATGAATGATACATTATATGAAAATGTCCTTTCTTCTGTTTGTTTTAATATTCCACTTGATAATCTCATATAAAGTTCCCTAGATCCTGTGTTATGAGAAATGGTGAGTAATCATCCCCTATTCACTTTCTTCATTACACTCATGATTATCTGGATGTATTACAGCCCTCTCAGTCATCTCTCTTTTAAGATGAAAATTGCCAAGTCATACAATCTCTCCTTGTATAAAGATTGTTAGAAACCTGTGTTCCTGCTTCCCACACTTCCCACCGCCTTCCTGGGTCGACTATATTCATTTAACTCTACGTGATCAAAAGTACCCAGTGTACGCAGCATGGGAGAGCACCACGGAGCTCTCTGTTGTGCTCTCCATTCATTTCCAAAACACGCCTTGCATTGTGCGTATTGTTTGGGGTTTGTGGAGAATTATTAGCCAGGCTGACTTAACCACCTCCTCTGCTACAGCCGGCCACTGAACACCACCAGGTACAGTCATCTGCTGCCTCCGTTGGTTAACCCTGCAGACATCAGCCCTCAGCTTGCCATTTTATAACCCCAACAGAGTTTTGCATATTCCTTCAACTCCTTGAAGACTTTTTTATTTGTGAGAACCCTGAAAAGCTCTCTATCACCACTTACCTTTTCTGCTTCACTCTTCACCTGGTTTTAGCTCATTTATAAACACACCAAACACCCTCAACAGAGATTCCCATGGGAACCCCCTGGGTATTCCCTCCCTCCATCATATCCCTTTATTCCTGATCTTTGTTTCCCATCTTTGAACTGGTCACTAATCTATCAGAAGGTCTCTTCTTCCTGTCCCATGACAGCATAGTTTAAATTCTTTGCTATGGGAAAAGTATTAATTCCTCTGTATTAACCACATCATCCATATCACATGGAGTTTGATTTATTTAAAGAACAATGAAAGTCTTGTGACACCCACCCCCCAGCATGTCATATGTCTTTTTTTCAGTCTATTCTTAATCATGGTTCAACCAAATTGGCAGGCTGAGGGGAGACCTCCTGGCCCTCTGCAACTCCCTGCCAGGAGGGGGCAGAGAGGGGGGATGAGTCTCTGGAGCCAAGGAGCCAGCGCCAGGCCCCGAGGGAATGGCCTCAAGCTGCCCAGGGCAGGGTCAGGCTGGCTCTGAGGAAGGATTTCTGTGCAGAAGGGGCTGTTGGGCGTTGGAATGGGCTGCCCAGGGCAGGGGGGAGTCCCCGGGATCCCTGGAGGGGTTGAATAGTCGGGCTGAGCCAGCGCTGAGGGAGCTGGGGGAGTTGGGAACGGTCAGTCCTAGGTTAATGGTTGGATGATCTTCAAGGTCCTTTCCAACCTAGATGATTTCGTGATCAAGACCAGTATAAGTAATGAGGTGTACAACAGACTGAATAACATGGCAATTTCATATCAGAGTTTCTTAAGATCTTTCAGTGGGTATCACTTTTATGCTCTAAAAGCCTTTTTTACGAAACCTTTAGTGGCAGATACTACAGACACCTTGCACCCGTCAGAAAGTAAACTTCCAAGGGAACCTTGTTAAACTTTAATCGTTCCTTTCTGTTAGGTTGGCAATGTGTTTCTTACGTGAGCTGCCTTATGATTGTTTTGCAATTCACACAAGAGTGTTAGCGATCTTTCTATTATTTTTAAATTGAGTACAACTCCCAGTTTTGAATAGGATCTCTTTACCTTGCTGTCTAAACAGGCATTTAATTTTTTTTTTTTTCATTCCCTTTCAGGTCTTTTTTTGTAGGTCATATAGCATCAAAATAAGCCGCTTATATGATGTCTTTATGTAGTCTCCACAATACCATGAAGGACTTTACCCTTGTGGCTGCTCTTTTTAACAAGCTTCCTCATTTTTATGTCGTTCCCACTCTGAAGTTGAACTTCAGGGTAATTCTTATTTATTTATTTTATTTTGCTTCTACAGGACACTGAATTTGAGTACCATGTGGTCACTCTTACAGAGCAATGCATTGATAGCTGTGCCCTGCAGTGTGTCCTGCACGTAAATCCCAAAAGTGAATCCAGACTTGTTTCTCTTTAAGTGGGTTTACGGGTACAAGCTCCAAGTGTGGTGACATATGAGGCCACTTGAAGTCTCTCAGCACCACATTTTCTGCCCTCCCAACCTTTTGGATTTCTCTCAGCATGCCACAGTCACTGTCACCATCTTGAAGTGGTCGATAAACCAGGCTTAAACACTGTTCCCTTCCCTAGGGGATACCTTGTCACTTGTGCACAGATTGACCCTATTTTCTTTCTTTGATTTTACATTTTCTTTAACATAAAAGCCCTTTCTTTACCATTTTGGCCTCCTCTATTGTTCCTGTGTGATTTATGCCATAGATGAGCTTCCTTCTGTCAAGGTTTTGGACTGTGTATCCTATTAGCAGTTTCATTTAAAGCAGACTACTAGCATGCACACTAGAGTAAGTATTTATTTAATTTTGTCTGATTGCCTATTTTCATGCGCCCTGATTAAAAGGGGGATTTGTTGGGATTGATTTTTGCTGTTTCTTACCTGAATTTTATCATGTTCTAATCCAACCACTTTTCAAGGATAAAAGCATATTATGACTTCACCTTTAAACAATGAGTTTCAACCTTCAAAACCTTTTTCTCTCCTATTTTTTATTTAACTAGCAACAGCCAGGTTTCTTCCTGTGTCAGCTCCCATTCTTTGAAAAGGTTTCCTTATTCCTTATAAACATTTCCTACTCTATTTTTTTTTATGTATGCACTGGAACACTGTCTCTGTGCCTGGTTTTGCTTCTATACTTCTACGAAGGCTTGATTTTTAGCCCATTATCTTAACAGTTTGTGTCTTTCCACCAGGATTTTCCTCCTACTGTCTCCTTGCAATTGAGAGCTGTGGCAACATTCTATTAGTATATTAAACAATACTAGGAAACATTATCTGATCGTGCGACCAAATTACATGTCTGATCACCTTAATGCTATTAAACTCTATTAATTTCCAAAACACTTAGTGGAAATCCTCTCTGACCCATTTAATGCCCAAACATGTCCAGGAATTGTTTGAAGGAGTGATAGCTGGTCTAAGCCAAACTATATTCTAATAACTTTGCATCATAGGTAGTTGTCTTCCAGTGCCTAATAACATTCCCTGGAGCTGTTTTATTTACTACTACAAGTATACATTATATGACCAGGACACCAGGGTTCCTCCCATTGGAGTCTGTCTGGATGCCCCAGGGGATCTGTCATGTCTCTACCTTGCAGGCAAATCTCTGATCTTTCCTTGTTGTCCTCAGAAACCCAGCTACTGTTGACCTGCTGATCAAACCTCCTGCTGTTCAGCTTGTTTCTCTGTCACCTGTGCTCTCTGCCCCTGAGGACATGTCCTTGGTGTGAGGGGCCACATGGATATATCATCTCATGGGAGATCTTATTTATGTGGTTCTTCATCATTTCTCCCAGTGTTACCACATGTTACAAGGTGTTCCTTCCTCTTAAATCTGCCATGAGAGAGCAGCCCTCTCTCTAACCTGAGGGAAGGATTGCTCTACCATGTTGCTGTAAGTTTCATCAGTGAAACTTCCCTGTCACGTCAAGTCCTTCCTGACCACCTTGATCCCAAAACCCAACATTTCTCCCTAAGGACCATGAGCTGCCAATACCATTTGCACCCACAGAACATCTGTCCATGGGACAAAAGCTGATGTTCTGTGCCATGACCCAAAGCCCCACTCTCTTCTTGGAGACCTGGAAAACCAAAGGAGCATTAGGACTGTGATAGCCGGAAAATCTGAGGTCCAGAGGTAGCAGGGGTAGGACTAAGATGGTAGATTGAGGCTTTTATATTTATGTGTCAATCTTTAGGTGTGTGAGCTGATATCTGAGCTCCCTAGACAAGGCAGATACTCAGTACAGTCAGCAGAGCCTAGAGAACTGATTCACCTGCTCTAGCACAGGGGCTCTGTTCTCTTGATCACATATAGTGTATCCAAGACAGCCGCCTGGTCTTGGCAACTGTGACACAGGAGCTATGGAGGATTTGGTCAAAGCAAAAAAAGGCCATCAAATTGGTAACCGAGTGGAGCTTTGTATCTACTTTAGGGTGAGCTGTGTCTTTCTTTAGATGCCACTGGCTGTACTGATGGGGCGCAGGATCTCCCTGGGCTGTAATGGGGTCTCAGCACCCAGCTCACATGGAGACGTGCATACCCAGGCTTGGCAGGTCACAATCAGAGTCCTAAGCAGAGCTGAAAAGAGACGTGGTCTTCCACACACAAAGCACAGAGGTGGAAAGCACTGCGTGATTCACTCAGTGCTTCTGCAGGCAACCCCTCCATTGCAGCTAACGCAGATTTATCACAAAACCATCTATATTTCTAACACTCACTGATCCCAGTGGAAAATTACTTCAGACATTCATTCTCCTCCCAGTCAGAAACCTTTCTCTACCTTACACACTAAATGCCCAGTTTATATCCATTCCATCCTGGGCCAAGACCATCCACATCTTAAACACTCTTTCTCTTTCTTAGCCATTTAATGCCTAAATCCACATGAACAGCTGTCCTACCTCTGACCACCTTTGTTTTCTACACTCATTGACAACCATGAGTCTCTCCTTGCCCAAGCAGCTCTGCTAGACCTTCTGAAAGACTCTCCTAGCTCCATTTCCTTTTTTTTTCCCAATGCAGGCACAAGAGTTACAGTGTCCTAGCCTGCTCCTTAAGGCAAAAGAAACTCCACAACATTAACAGTGTAAAACATCAATCAAGTCAGTGGGGGGAAGACACCTTGTCCGCGTTTCTATCCTACAGAGATATGTCTGTGTGTCTACCAATGCAGTGACACTGTGCCTGCTCTGGAGTCCCTCCAAGGTTATGCCAGTGTAACCCTGATCAGATTTTCTGCTCTGTTTGTGTCCACACTGCTGGAAAAAGTGAGCTACCCTTTATGCCAAGTATCCCAAGGGCATAGCTGCAGGAGTGACAGGCAGGCCAGCAAATTCCCATCTACTTTCTGAGAGATGTTTCATCTGCAAATAGCTCTGACATGACAGAGACAAGTTGCTATTTCAGATATTTAAAGATATGGTATAACACTACTTGGCCTTAATTTTGGGCTTCAGCAAGCTATTGATTTTTTGATTCTTTATATTATGTTAATGATGTCATGATCATATCAGAGCAGCAGTGTACTCCCATAAAGCTCCAGAGTGCAATGTTTAATAGATACTGTTAGTATTAATTGATTTTTGCTATAACTCATTCTATGCATGCTTTCACTCTTACGGGTCATTCGGGTTTTTTTATTAACAGTAAATTCCCCAAACATCCAGGCAGAGTGAAAAGTCAAAGCATTTACTTCTTCTCTTAGTTTTTAATTTGGGAATGGGAGTAGTGGGGAAGGCTGTCTTCTGCAACTCGCCCCAATCGATAGGAGATTAAGTATAACACTCAGTAACTGGACTGATGTGTTCCTGAGCAGCTCAAGAGGCAGCTGCATGATATTTTGTCAGTTGGCCAGATGAGCTTATGCTATGGGTCTGCTCTCCTTCCCTTCTCGCCAACCCCTCCAGATCCTCCATCAATTAAAGTCAGGAGGGAATCCTCAAGGTCAGATTTTGCCTACAGTCCTTGAGAACAGAGAGGACAACAGAGACCAGAGAATCACTATTGCTTTGGCAGTACTAGTAAGAATTAAGCCTCTATGATGCAGAAAATTACATTCACACTAGGTATACTGAGACCCTACCTAGGGAGACTGTAGAAGTCAGATCCATACCTGAAAATAAATTTTATGAGACAACAAGCTTAAGATGGAAACATCATTCTACTTTCTGGGTTACTCATACACTCAAAGTTACCTGGAAGCTTGTTTGCAAGATTGGGACTGGGTGAAAATGATGAAGGCATCAGACTGTTTAATTCTCATCCACGTTTGCCCTTTCTCTTTGAGAAATGCACAGAGCTAAAGCTGTTGGCAAACATCCCAACATCATCCTTCTACCATTATTAACTGGCTGGCTCTTTAGAGGCACTGGGTGGAAGAGGGCCAGGGCAGCCTGCAAGGAGTTAAAAAAAGCCACCTCTGGCCCAGCCACATCTCAGTGGTGGCTCCACCAGAGATGCTCCACTCTGATAACACCTTATCAGGCCAGGCAAGCTCTAAGAGACAAGGAACAGTCAAAATAGGAAAGTGTTATCTGAATTGAAATCCTTCCCCCTTGCCCCGCACAAAATAATCCAGTGCTCATTTGACAGGGCTGGTTGGCAAAGTCATCCCTTCCAAACATCTCTGGCTGCCGGTTCCCGGCTCCTTGGGTGCCAAGGGAAAGGACAACTCATTCAGGCTCCTGTCCCTCTCCTGCAGCTGAGAAAGTCTGCAGACAAAACTTGCACCTCTTTCTGGTGAAGATTTGGGTCTGCAACAAAGCAAAAGAAGTCTGGTTTTCTTGTGGTCATCTTCCCACCTCGGCCCTGAGCCATGAGAGTGGAGCCCGGTTAATACAAGTGAAAGACTAAAGAGGCCTCACTTCCCCTGCTTTTCTTCTCCATCCAACTGCAGGCAAGGCTGTGTTTCAAACATCTGAAGCAT
The DNA here is from genome assembly GCF_003259725.1 of Athene cunicularia. NCBI lineage: Eukaryota > Metazoa > Chordata > Aves > Strigiformes > Strigidae > Athene > Athene cunicularia. The sequence continues at coordinate 79,375,054 of NW_020799092.1, forward strand.
CCTGGCCTTCTTTCTACTCCTGGTACCAGGGATTAGAGGGAGGGGAGAGAGGATGCAACTGCAACCAGAGGACAGACCGCCTCTTGCAAAGATTCGGTTCTCAAGGTCCCCAAGGGCCAGTGCCCAACACTGTCCTGCACCACAGTTCCTCTGCATGGCTTGGTGCACACCGTGTCTGGTATTTGCAAGAGGGGAAGAAGATCTAAATGAGGTCCTGCTATTTTCTGCTCTTTTTCCTGACAACTCCAGACTTCTGCCCTTCTCCCCAGACCTAGGAATCAAGCAGGGATGGAAAAAAGAGAAACAGACACATAACAAACACCCCCACCCCCAAAATGTGCACTCAGCATCTGCACCAAGCTAACAAGGGAGAAGCCTTCCAGGCATGGGTGAGCTAGATTGAGATTATTTTCTTAACATGTCTCAATTAAAATGTAGATCTCCTTTATTGCCTGGGGCCAGAGGGGCAGGAGGCATTGGGAATGAGATATGGGAGGGAGAAGCAAGACTCAGGGGTTTCATTCATTCCTCGCTCTCCTGCCTGCCTTAACCCTTCTGGTGCCATCTCTAACAGCCAGACAAGGGCACAGAACGATTTGGTTATGTTCATTGGGTTAAGCAAGGAACTACACGTGCATTTGCACCTTGCCATGTCTGCGAGGGCTCCTTCTGCTTTAAATAAACAAACCCAAAACTTACTCAGCTGCTGGTGAAGTGAAATCATTATCATCACGCTTTATAGCCCATACTGCGGGACCCTGCAAACACCAAGCTCCTTACAGGACTTCTGCAAGCCACTCATCGTCCAAAGTGCTTTAATGCTTTGGACCTCACAGCCACCTGTGAGGAGAGGAACTGATACTCCTTTCCTACATACAGGGGGCTAAACCACAGGGAAATTTAGGATTGGAGTAATTGTAAATTGGGTATTGCTTGCTTTAGATGAGCTGTTGGGGGATGTGATATAGGGGAGAACTTTGTAGAGTAGGGCTGATGGTTGGACTCAATGACCCCAAGGGTCTTTTCCAACCTGAATGATTCTGGGATTCTGTGTGAATAAAGGAAACTGGCACTTCAGAGGACAATTCACCCCACTGCCTTAAACATCTCAGGGTCACAATGAATGTGTTCAGAAAAAGTCCTTCTCTTCACTGGCTGCTGAGACAAGAAATGTAGTAGTAGATGAGATAAATCCCATCATAGGTAACTTGTCCAAAATCATGCAAGGTATCTATAACTGAGCAGGGAAGTGAATACTGCCCTCTCTTGCCTAAGAAAAATTCGGTAACCAGTGGACCATGCTGGTCTAAATGTACCAAGGACTTGCTTTTCTCACTCAGAAACTGTCCCAGATCTTTTCTTACAACAGTGTCTCGGATTTTTCAGCCCACACCAATTCTCAGTTCTTCATGTTATTCACAACCCCTCAAATCCCTTTAGCCAGGTTAGTCAGAATCATCCTCCAGCCCCTCCACTCTATCCCAGCATTTCTGCCCCTCCGCCATGTACTTCTCTGCCTCCAACTTTGTCTTTAGTCTTTGCCACAAGATAACCAACAGAAAGACATGCTAATTGCTGGTGCAACTTCCTAGGCAGGGAAGCAAATAGTGGAGAAAAATAATCAGAAACCTTCCTTCAATTAGCAGGGGCTGGTGCATGCTGTGTTACACGACACAGCCATGTCTGCTTGGAGTGGGGCTGTCCCATGTCCCTACAGTGCATAAAGAGCCCATAGCCAGCGGCAGCAGAAGTTCAGAGCCAACACATCTGTTTTTCACTGTGATTTTGGCCTCCCCTGCAGGAGGATGGCAAGAAAACATGTTTTCTTTGAATATCCTGGGTTTTGCATCCAGCCACTCTGGTCTAGATATGGCTCCAGAGATGAGACTCTATTAAAAATGCACCCATTACCCCTGGCAGAAATTAATTGTCCAATCTATTGGGCATTGGGACCGGAGGCAAGAACTGTTGTTCCGTATCCTTACCTGCCACTCATCTCTCCTAACCACAGTCCTTCCAGTGCACTGTTTTTCCCTGTTCTCCTCTGTGGCTGAGCTGCACTGGTGAGTCCTGCTGACACCCAGGGTTTGCTCTTCACTACTGGGGCAATTGGCAGGATTAATCTGCAAAATATTTTACTTGAATGTTGTGCTGTACATAAGGGAGGGACTTCTATATGTCCCCACAGGGCCAGAGATCAGGCTGTTTTCTGGATCCTGTAATTCATGGAGCTAAACATCTGCATCTGCATTGGTAGATGGTTCCTCTTATTGATATTATGCTATTCAAAAGCTGCTGAAAGACATATCTGAAGTGGAAAATGATGGAAGACAAGATGTTCAAGAAAACAGAATGATGAGTTGCTCAGATCCACTCACCAAACAAAACAAATATGTATGTTGCTGGGGATAGGGAGAAGGGATTATGCTCATAGCAAAGCAAGGAGAATCACACACACACACACACACACACACACACGCACACACACAAAAAAAAAAAGCCCCACAGCAGGATGAGATAATTAGTTTCAACCTCAGAAACTCCTGCGAACTCACACAACCTGCCTATAGGATCACAGTGCTCCAGGGAAGGGAGATAAAGTCTCCCTTGTACAGAAGCCAACTGGGAAAGGATGTACCTCTGCCACCTCTGCTTGGGGGAACAGTGCAGAGTGTGGGAACAACGGGGAGAAATAGGGGCTGGAGACACACGTGCTGGTGGCACATAGGGATGTTTAGTGGCAGGTCTCCAAATGTGGGAATGTGCGATGGAAGATAACGGTATGTATTTATGGGTAGGAGTGTGTGTGTGCAGATCCATGGAGAGCGTGAGTCTGGATAAACACACACCTTAAAGGTTTGCTGTGCTTTTCTTTAGGAGGAAGAGATTCCTGATCCTGC